>NC_084712.1:13350198-13629622 GCF_033807575.1 Cydia pomonella
CTACGCTTCGCCTGCAGGTGAGATACGTACCTAATAACTTATTTCGACAAATAGACACATTTATTTATTTCTCTCTGTATCGTTCACACACTTTACACTACGTATCTATTAAGCCCAACGGAGCCCACACACCGATGTTAATTAGTTAGCGAAAATATTATTTAGGACCGAACGTAGATTGTTTTAAGAGCTAATGAAAATTTCGTTTGGCGGGCGCAGTATTGTGGTCAGGAAATTGAAAGGGCGGCCGGAAAACTTGATTTACAGCAAAGTGCCTGAGAAAAGGGATGTTTTATTATGAAAATTATCTTCGGGCTCGGAGGGTTTGGTCGTAGTGGCCGCTCGTATGTTATGATAATAATTTAGGAACGAGCTAGTGGGCATATAAAAAATATTGTGCTATCGATATACTTACATATTTTGTAAGTGAATATCAGAACAGTTTATTTAATTATTATATACGATAATATAGCAAGAACAAAAAATAATCTTAGTAGGTTTAATTAACTAGTTAAAATGTTGTCTGACACTAGTGATCCTAAATATTTACTCAAAACACACAACATATGATTAGGTATTAGGTAGGTGAATCCATTTAAATCAAAGAGCACCTATAAATATGTGTAATCCGCAGAACTTTTTTTATATTAATTTACCTACAACGGCGATAAGGGGATAAATAATAATTCTTTAGATTTTATTTAAATGTTCATTAGCTTAGTTATCACGGCAGCTTTAAACTTCTGGAGACATTTAGGAAGTCCGAACTCCGAACTGTGAATGGATTTGATTCATGCAGTTCCGTGGTGTATCTTGGCCTGGTTTCGCTGTATGTATCGTACTAATTGCAATGGCAGAGCTACTGTGTGTAACTGAGAGGCAACGTTTGAATATAGTTGCATCGTATGAACTGAAATCAGCGAGGCGGTCATGTTTTAAAATTTTCAACCGCGCGAATATTACAAACCCCGGCTATAAAATTACGCTGCACTTATTTAAACACTTAGCGTATAAACAGAAATTAAATACGTAGGTAACTTCCGGAACGTAATTATGTAGATGCATCAAAGAGACGTATCAAAAAATATAATTATAAACAGGAATAAGTGTCTTAACCGTGTTTTATTGAATTCCCTTAACTCCGGGATATGGGTAAGGACGTTTAAGGAAACTAATTTAATTTGCAAAAAAAATTTATTGTAATTTATATACTTATTATTTTTATTTTTATAAAAAGTAACTAAATTTTGCATATAGGGTTGTTGTGACTCGGGCATTACATTTAATTTAACCAAAAAATTGAAAACTGTGCCATATCAATGGCATTTCGAACATCGATCGACCGAGATAGTACTTACGTTTAGTAGCAAATGTATACACTCGTACTAAACACTAATCAATATGCAAACAGGCCCTAATGTAAGTGTACTCTTGTAAGGGCCTTATAAGATAAAAATATATTATTGATTATCTCCGAAATGGAGTTAATTAAAATACCGGTGTCTTTGAGAAAGATGCTTAATTTAAGCTTAGGAATGCACCCTTGAAATTAACGGAAATAAAAAAACACGATGTATAATAAAGGCAACCATATTCATATTGCGTTCGTGACCCACAAATGGTCTAGCCGGAAGATCAGCGCTGACTTTTGGGTTAGCATTTATGCTGAGGCTTTGCCATTTCGTGGTAAACTATTTATTTATTCTATGTTTAAAAAAAACTTTTTTTTGTTATGCTATACTTTTGTATGTTATAGTTTAACACGAATAAATGCGCTGATTTCTAATTTCTGATTCACTTTAATTTTATTTTTTCTTTTTACGCCTTTAGTTGTAGTCATTCTAGTCGTACATATATTTTAAGACGTAAACATACATGAGGTTGAGGGTTTTTGTCAAATCTCAGTGATGTCAGTGTTCAAAGTAATGTTACTCACATAACTAAATTCTACACTATTAAACTACGTTACGCATTCGTAAAACGGATCACAATTAATCACGTCAAGACGCTTACCCTCATTCAGAGTTTCTTCAGGAATTATCCGAGTCGAGATAGAGAGCGTCGTGTCGCGCTATTCATCCCATTTTAACGGGAGCAGTTTGAAAATCACCCGAACGTAATAGGGTTAGAATGACTAAACACTTAGCTACTCAAACTAATCAATTTATAATCGATCAATGCAAATTAGGAGGATCCTGATCGCTCGCGCGTGTCGAGAGCCTTCTAACCTCTTTACTTAAGCATAGCGTCTTGAGCGTCGTTTTATTAAAACTTGGACGATAATATACTGAGAATAACTAAAATAAAGGAAGTCTCATTACATTACTAGTCCTCTTTATTACACACTTAATTTTTAAATTCTTGCGTCCATTAACGTAAGATTTTTAATTTATCAAATACTTACAGATGGAAATGTTTATATGTATTTCGTGCATAGCACATTCGAAACATCAACGGACGTAAAAACTCGGCCGCCACTCTAAATTTTTTATAAGCTTCCTAAAAGGAGTGGAATCTAAAAGAGTGCCAGCCTCGCGAGTAGTGTAACTGTTGCAGCTTCCCCAATATACTTACTAACTTCTCACATCACGTTTTTTTAATTCATTTAAAACAAGACTTCTTGTGTCCTCATGACCTTGGTTAAATTTATTGTAGTTAAATAGTAACGATATACCTACTAACATGGATATAACATAGATAATATAAATTCTCTATAATAATAATATGTATACACCATCATGCATACATCAAAAACTTTAGATACTGGGCTTTAATTTTTTTTATAAATATGTTTATAAACGTTACTTATCAGGATTGCGAAAAGTCTAGCTAGTTGGCTATTAAATGAGAGTAGAACAAAATCACTAAGTAATAAATACGTTAGTTTACATAGTTATACCTGCACATGTAACAAGCACCTAAGGGTTTTACTACCGTTAGTTTATATAATTTGACTAGCGAGATTGTAAACTGTCGAGTGTTTATAATTTTGCGGTGACATATACAGATGGGGATGCTTTCTTCGCTACTATGGCATCACTATACAGTATGGCATATCGTTGGATAGGTGTTTAGAAAACTGAATAATATTATGATATTTATTATAAGCTAAAATGGAAAAAGCGACACTAACAACAATGTTGAGGCACAAAGGGAAAGCTGTTTTGTAGGGAGGTTGTCCCTGTGGTGTGCCCTTTTCCCGTTTTGAAGTGTGCATATTGTGTTTTGCCTTCTGTATTAATCATTTGTCGGTCACTGACGTAAATGTTTTGTTGAAAAGCTGTTACGTAGAATTAATTTAGTAAATAGGTGCATGCACTTGTTACGCCTATAACCGTGCCCATTAATCCAGTGACACAATATAAATTCATTTCTGAACAAAAATGGTGTTGGAATTATTTTGCAAGCAAAATGTGCAGCGTTCCCACCTCAACCAGATATTGCAGATCCAAGCTGCTCCTGACGGGTATTGTGCTGTGGCCAACTCTGTAAATTGCTTTTCATGTCGAAAAATATTTTAATCTGATTGGTGGTCTGTAAACAATTAAGTGTGGCTTTCATATAGTACGGATAAATTAGTTTTTAAGGCTGAAATTATTTTAAACTACAACCCTGATTTATCTGCTAAATATACACATGCCGCATGGCACTTAATATGATCAGTGTATATTGTATACACATTATATCTTCAGAAGGTATGTAGCAAAACAACTACCTATTTATTGATACGTACTTAAATAACAAAATAGGTACTCTTATTTTATTCAAGTGCCGTCCGCTTTTTAATAATGTGACTTATTAAAAGTACGGTTTTTATCGGGAAAATGAATTAATTGCAGAGCAACGATGAATTTTAAGTTCGGTCGGGTTTTCTTTGCGATTTCGTATTCAGACTGAGTAACTCACTGTGGTTAAAAATTGATTTACGTAACCTATTATGCTTAGGTTTTATTACTCTTCTATGTAAATAAATACGAATCAGGTTCAATAAAAAATAATACTTTCATTCTACTTCAGAAACACGTTCCTTCGGAAGTTATTTAAGAGTAGGTAGCCAAAAGAAAAAGCGGTTTAAACCATTGGTAAGTAAATATAGGGAGTTGACGGCGAGTGTTGCAACTCCAACAAGACGCTGCTCATTTAAAGAGTTGTGTAACTCCCTCTAAAGTTTATCTTGCAGCGGTGCAGAGCAGAAGGCGGGCGGCGGAGTAGCGCGGAGCGGCTGCGTGGCGTGCCGTCGCTTAAACTTCCTAGTTTAGCTGAGAACTGGCGTTTAATTTCAACAGAATGTCACTTACCTCTTATAAAATATATTTTTGTTTTTGCCTGCTCATGTCGTTTTACTCGATTTTATTTCATTTTCCTTTAATTACCGGAAAATTACGATTTTAAAGGAGAATTAAAAATAAACATTTGCAACAGCTTGAACCAACCGGTACTGGCCAATAACCGGTTGTGGGGTAGATAAGGCACAGAGTGTTGTTTTTTAGGATCAGGTTTTAATTTACTGAGACTAATTGTTGCTTTAGCAGCATTTCGCGTGGAAAAAGATAAAGAAAATAAACAAAGGTCTTGTTATTTTCCAGTGAAAGGCTTTTGTGACGAGGGTCGCTCGGTGTTGTTCAGCATTGAAATGAAATGAGAGATAAAACTAAATTAAATGCTAATTGGGAGATTCAGCACCATTCGCCAACGGCCCGATCCCACCGTTCGCTAGCGCACCGGTTTCCATTGATTAATAAGTTGCAATGTTGCGTAAGCAATACGAAACGAAACGTCCCCGAAATAATCGGAAATGTGATTAATACGTTTATTGTTGTCGCGTTAATTATTAACCTCAGTTGCAACGAAATCTACCTATATTACGCTGTGAAAATTGAATAGCCGTAGTAAGATCGTAAATAGGTAAGTACTGATATAACTGCAGGGCAAATACGACGCTGAGCCTTTCCGTTCGTGTAATAACGGGTAGCTGAGAGGAGTTTTTCCCGTTTATTGGGCCGTTAGGATATAATTTCATCTCGTGTTTATGACGTCATAAAAAGTTTGCAGCGCTGATACAACCACTGTCAATTACCGCTCCTCGTCTCCCTGGCGACTTTTTCATTTTGACGTTTTACCTTTTCACTTAATGCGATTTTAATAAAGCATTATCAGTATTGATTTCACTTTTATTTACTGGTCTGGGGCTTAAAACTAGAGGCGATATATTGGGCGGATATCAAACATAAAGCGCAGTTCAAACATTGTTTTAACTGGAATATGGAATTAAATTTATTTTGTTATTGGAACTAGAAAATTGGAGCTCAGGCTTGTATGACGGATGAGCAAAATGGAATATTTTATTTGAATAGTTTATTGTCAAAATTGGTAATATATAATATTTCGTCACTCTAGGTCACGTACTAATTACGGCGAAAATTTTGTTGGTTGTTTATGACCAAATTTTCCAGGTTATTAGTACTATTGTGAACTAAGGTAACGATTTAATACTCGTATTATTGATTTTTATATGTAAGAATAGTCCTATGCTGTAACATAATTATAAAATAATAAAGTTATGTAATTATAACATTTTTTTTTTGGTGCTAGCAGCACCATTCCGCCGTACAAAATCAGGACCGTTTTTACGTGTAACGTGTCAGGAACGTTTTGTAATATAATTATGAGCAAAATAGCTAATTGTTGTATGTTGGTGCGTGAAAGAAATTTTTCGCCGCATAAAAATAGTGCGAGTTGAAATGTGGCTGCGTTGCAGATTGTGAAGGTTTTGTAAATGTCGATATTTCGGTTTTTAGGGTCCGTAGCCAAATGGCAAAAAACGGAACCCTTATAGATTCGTCATGTCCGTCTGTCTGTCCGATTATGTCACAGCCACTTTTTTCCGAAACTATAAGAGCTATACTGTTCAAAGTTGGTAAGTAGATGTATTCTATGAACCGCATTAAGATTTTCACACAAAAATAGAAAAAAAAATTTTTGGGGGTTCCCCATACTTACTTAGAACTGAAACTCAAAAAAACATTTTTCATCAAACCCATACGTGTGGGATAGGTCTTCAAAAATGATATTGAGGTTTCTAATATCATTTTTTTCTAAACTGAATAGTTTGCGCGAGAGACACTTCCAAAGTGGTAGAATGTGTCCCCCCCCCTGTAACTTCTAAAATAAGAGAATGATAAACCTAAAAAAAATATGATGTACATTACCATGCAAACTTCCACCGAAAATTGGTTTGAACGAGATCTAGTAAGTAGTTTTTTTTAATACGTCATAAATGGTACGGAACCCTTCATGGGCGAGTCCGACTCGCACTTGGCCGCTTTTTTTTAATGTTTTTGTTTCATTCTGATTCAGCTATTCAAATAGGATTTTCACTTTTCCGTCTTTGTAATATTCTGGTTTTTGTGAACTGTCGCTGCTTGAACTGTGGTTGTTTCCTTATTTATATTTATATAATAAAACGTTTAAAAACAGGTGTGCAGAACCAATTTATTACTAAAAATTATTAAGATTCTTTTTTTAACGGAGATTAACGATTCTCGTTATACAAAAAAATAGTAAGGTCGGGTAAGACGAACATTGTTTATTTTGCTCGGGGTAAGACAAACAGTATGAGGATTCCTTGGACTAATAATACTACGTATACGTAGTTTTGATAATACACAACTAGGATTCCATCATCACCAAATTCCTAGTACTTACGCGCGATACATAAACATTGACAGTTACCGCTATGCCCAGCCACCAACGTGCCGTCAGTTAGATCGAGATGTCATTGGAGTGAATTGTTGGAAGTAAAAAAATAAAATATGCAGGTATTCGTAGTTAAATGTTGTAAAAATTATTCAGAACGGAAGAGAAAAAAATTACGGAATAACTTTTCATAGGTAAATCAATTATGACGTTATCGTCGCATAACAGGAGTATGACCAGTAAGTTCAATAGGGTAATTTCCCGAAAATTAGGGTAACTGATGCCCTTCTTGTTAAAGCATTATGTATATAAGAGGCTATTTAGGTAAAGGAGCTCCAACACATGGCTCGCTCTTTAGTTGCCGCGGTCGTGAAAGTAGCAATACACGTTCCTAATAAATTACCTCTGCTTTATTATTTCATCATTAGGTATCTCTTTTTTAGAACATTGTTTATCACAGTTTCCGATCTGCGTTATTATTTTTTGTTATAAACAAATACGTTTCAAGTTATAACTTGACGAACTATGATTTCATTCCGATGGTAAATTTTATTATTTTACAGTACATATGGTGCTACTTTCCTGCACCACTGCGGGAATAAGCACTTTCCGTGCGTGCGTCTAAAATTAAAAGACCCATATGTACTGTTAGACTTTGTATAATACATGTGCGAATAGGTAATTCGCAACTCGTGTCGATTTAAAAAACTCCCTTTGATTGTGTTTTAATTTATCACCAGTTGCGAATTCCCTACTTTCCGCACTTATAACTATTAAATAATGGTTAAATAATATCGTAAATAACTATTAAATAATGTTTGCACAAAGTAATTATGCAACATTACGCATTCAAGACCTATAAAATCAGGTACATATTTATTGTCAAACGTACGGTGCTGTTATTTTTTTTAATTATTATTTCACCATTGGGGAGAATTTGTGTAACATGGTATCACTCGCCTACACGCACCCTTTCAAACCGTCCGCCATTGCATTGTCACAGTTTTGTCATAAGTCAAATTACCTCTGTCAATATCTTAACTCTATGGAGGATTCCAAACAAGTGTTTGTCTTTCCCCGGTGATAGTCTTACCTCACCTTACCTTATATAAAAATGGTATATCCGATATCGTTTATTCTTATTGGTTCCAGAGCTGTTGTCCATACAAACATGCCCATCCTCGTTTCAGATATTAAAAAATGTGTTTTATTATCACAATCATTTATCAATAGTACATTGGAAATAGTATTCATAATATTAGTGTAGCGCGATGCTTGATCAGATTTGACCTAACACCATTGACAATATCTAAGGACGGGCCTTACGGGCAATAAGAATGGGACCAGGACAGCGGTGTCACGCACAAGAATTCGAGTCAATCGTGCAGTCTAACACTACAACACAAGTGTTTGATGAGTTTGCATCACGCGCGCGATTAGTCGCAAGTAGTTGCGTTAGACTGCACAATTGAGTGACACCACTGAATCAGCACCATTCTTAGTGCCTGTAAGGCCCGTCCTTAGATATATGTCAATGCCTAGCACATTGCTTCTCGCTGCACTCGTCGTCGCACCGCCGCCGACGCATATTTTTATTATTCCAGATAATAGTTTCACTTTGATTCATACATTTAGCCATATGTCAGTATGTATTACATTTGTTGGTAACTTTATTTTGTTAGACAATTGCTCCAGAGTTTTTAGGCTATCCTTACCATATAATTTAATTTAATGCATTTCATCACTATTTTACGGTATATAATCATATAAGTCTGTAAATACAATATGGCTGTAACCGCCTTACAAAAACATATAGAATATACTTACTTACTTACTGTAGTTTGGACGGGCTGGTGACGCGATCCACCTGAGCCGATGCGTGATTGATGACGGGGCATCTTCTCATTATTATAACTTTTGCGTTTCATGTTATAACATGTTCATTGTGGAATATTCTATTCTATTATTCTGAAAAGCTGTCATATCCTTGAATTTGTAATTCTCAACCAACGCGCATTGAATCTTATTTATGATAAATATTTAGTATATTCAATATTACAGCTACAATCGAAATATGATGACTATAATGTCCTTATTATTACAGCATTACATAATGAAATACGTAATAACTACAGTCTGTCTAGCCATTTACGTCAGTAGAAAAAAGCGGCAAATAAAAAATAACCGCACAAGTGCGAGTGCTGGTCCACCGAGGGTTCCATATTCTTTAGTATTTTAACAAATTCTAAAAAAGTGTACGTGTACTTCGTGTATTTCTGTTGACGCTATAACAGCGGCAACAAAAATATTTACATCATCTGTGAAAAATTCAACCACAGTCTAACTATCACGGATCACGAGTTACAGCCTGGTGACAGATGGACAGACGGACGGACAGCGGAGTCTTAGTAATAGGGTCCCGTTTTACCCTTTGGGTACGGAAACCTAAAAATGTTGGCGCGAAGGGTTAGCGTACCATAGAAAAAATTGAATTTCGCGCCTTTTTCTAAACTTGTTTGACCGGCTATATTTATATTTCTTATGCCTACTAATCCGCCTTTATAAGAGTCGCTTTTAATTGGTTTGCATATACTCTTCATAATGACCGATGAGTTCTTGACATTGTCAACTGTACTAATGGTGTTAGTGATTATAGAATACTTCACCATATTTGTTGTCAAGTGTAACTTTAATTTTTTCGTAACCAAACAAATAAACTAAAGCACTTATATTAAGGTGTACCTACTTATTTTATGCGCCTTTCTGGTTAATATACATTTTCGCCAATAATATGCTTCTTTTTCGGACAGTCGTATTTTAAAAGATAAGTATTCAAGGGAATGACATGTAAGTAGAAGCATTGGGGCCCGTGGGACGAAACGCTACTAAAATTAATAAATTTGAGTATTTCCGCTCGCAGTTAGAGCGAACTTCGAGAGTGCTCTGAATATTAATACACGGGTCAGGGCAAAATTAATTTATACGAACCGGCCAATCTCTGGTTCACTGGAATTTTCCTATTTGAAAACTCCTTTCGCGTTCAATTTCGAAATCATGGCCGTTGTTATTATTTTTTCCATCAAATGAATATACGCCCGTTGCGTATTGCGTTGCTAATTTAAATTACGTGTAGATTTTTTAAATGTCGGATTTCGATTATTATTTTTGTCAGATAAGGTAATTAGGTATTTGTAATATATTGAAGTGGGCGTGACATTGTGAATTCCATGAAAATTGCTTGAAAAATGTAACTTAGTATTTCACTAAGTATTTTTTGAGCTATTGTAACACGCAGCCAAATGCCACAGATAAAGTATCGCAACAATCATACGAACCTTAAGCAACAAGAAGCAAAATATTTAAAGAAAACGACACGACGATAAAAATGCATAAAAAAATATTCCTCTCTTGAAGCCGATAAAAAAAAATTACATTAGCCTATCTCACCCGGATCATTAAACGCCACCTGGACGCTTAAATTATTCACCAAAATTGAATCAGTAGCATTGATGCTACGTTAAACCGAATGACACCAACATATTTACACCCTAACATTCAAACATAGACTGCTAAAATCTTATATAACCGTTCCCGAAGTTTGGTAAAAAAATCGACACGTGTTTTCGCCTCTCTACGAGGTACCCTCAGGGACTGCTGGAAAGTCAGTGCAGAAGTTAGCTTGGCCCAATTATAATGATTCAAATCGAATGAATGTCTGACAAATTAAGGAGAGTTGGTCTGACACTTCAAATTTAAATTACTGTGCCAAATACGTACAGAGCAGGTGTCTGAATATAAAAACCCTAAAAAACCAGTTTAGTTTTGGACATAGTTGAATTATTGTATATACAATAGGATACTCTTATTATGTATCCTACGTCATGCTAAATTAAGCCATATCATTTAATCGGTTGAACCATCAGACTTAAAATAGGGTAAAGGCACCTATTACCGTGGTAGTTAAGGAACTTTTCAAAAGAGATCCAAAAATTAAGGGTATCAATGCTGTCTAACAGCCAGGAATATTTTTTTTTCATCAGAGCATTTAATGAACTTTCCGTTTCACACGTTTTTGGATTCATTTTGGGTTATTATATGTATTAAAATATTTTTTGAAGCCAAAATGACCAAATCTTCTATTACCGTGGCAAGGGACAGGCTGTGATTCTATTATCGCGAATTGAGCTTTCATTACCGAGGGTACAATTGGCATGATTTTTCTGCACTCGTTAACAGAAACCAAACTCAAAATTCGAAACCTAATACCGAGGGTTAAAACAATAATAACGACGTGGGTTCTGTATATTATTTTTGTGTCATTAAGTTTAATAATGACACAAAAATAAAAAAATAAACTATAGGAGTATGTTTAAAAATAAGAGATATATTCGAAGAGATTATAATTACACTTTGGCACAATCAAATACTATTAAATAGTTAACTTACCAAGTACCCACGAGTACCTGTATAACAAGTTATAAGTTGAATGTTTTACATGTAAAACAACAAAAATTATTGTTAGTAAAGTTTTACTAAGGACGTATATGACAAATAGGCCTGCCTGTTATTAAATAAAGTAATTTTTAAATGCTATAAATATTGATAAGAGTTTGTCTTACTGACATAATTAGCTGCACAAAAAAAACAAGTAAGTAACATTTTCTCATAAGGCACAGCGTAAATTATAGTCGAAATTTTATAAGCTGGACGTTTACCACCTGAGTGAAAGTTTACCACAGTGAAATGGTAAACGTCCACCTAATAAAATTTCGACTATATATAAAAACATGAAAATTTTTAATTCTAATATTTTTGATAAGGTAATTTTTTATTTATTTATTTAAATATGAAACAAACGGTCATACAAAAAATATTATTACAGTTTCTTATCTTAATCTAGACCTATAGTTTCCATGTTTGTTAAACATATCTTTATATAGAAGCACGAAAAGTACCTATCTACGTTTAGGTTCAGCTAAATAGTAAGAGGTTACACAGAATTTGAGAAATCAGATTTAATTAAGTTAAATAAAGTCTCTCACATATTATGTGTTATAATTTACCCGTTTATAACTAACAAATCACAGTACTTTTCTTATTGCTCATTCTTATAGCTGAAAAAAATCATGTCTGAGATTTTGGACTACTGTATAAATAAAATTATATAAAAAAAAATCTAATCGGAATTGTCCGGCAGTTGGGTACCCTTCCTTGTCTGTCAGAGTAATAACTGAATCAGAAAACAGAAGAATTTAAATCTGATAATGATAACTGAAGTCTAAATTTTATCAACGAAATCTGTACTTGCGGTACCCTAAATGCGATATTTCAATACAATACCAAATAGTCACTCGGTAATAGATAACTCTTTAAGAGCCTATTACCGACCCATTCGATATTTCTCTGGGTCGGTAATAGATTTCTATACATTCTATTACCGAGGGTAATATGATCATACCATCGGTAATAGGCTTAATTTGGAGTTTAATTAAACCTAATTCCGACCCATAAAAAGAATAAAACACAGATGTTTTTTCAAATCAAATCAAACACGTATATTACAAGCTTCTTGTAAAGACAAAATCACATAACTGGCAAGTAAATTTTAGGTTTTAACTCAAAATAAAAAAAAGTTGACAGATTAAGGGTTCCCATAGAAACAAGGAAATCGGTGCTGAAGTTTTTGTTAAAAATTAAGGGTTAGTTGAATACTTTCCATACCACGGAAATAGCTCTTTAATAGCGTGAATAGATCAAGATTGGAATAAATAAAAGAAATTATAAAATTGATAATTTGTACCAAAACTAAAGAGTAAATAACAAAACTACCACTTTTTCTATTACCGTGGCATACCACGGAATTACTTACCACAGAAGTAATTGGCGCCTATCACCGCTGTATTTTATTTTCAATTTTAAACGTATTTTCCGGTCAAAAACTAAGTTAAAAGTAATTCAAAATCGTGTAGAAACCAATACACAACCTCTTAAAAGGCATTGCACTAGTTTATTTGCCATAACTATTACGTAAAACACTAAGTAAGATTGGAGTGCACTTACCTGTGGTGTCACGCGTCTGTATGGAACAACCGGTTCTTGCGCCGCCGTCGCACAAACTGACGAATTGCGAGTTTTTTGTTACACTCACACAAATGCACACTAATGGGCACGATAGACCAATGAATGAGCTTGTTTTGTGTATGCTTTATTTCTTAGAGAATAGATCTGTTTGCTTGCAAAATGCGTATTTGTAAACACCGCGGTGTTAGACGTCGATTTTGATACCCGCGTTAATAGCCGCCGTTACCCTATTTAATAAAAGTTTAAGGAGCATAACTGCATTAGTTTATGCACTGGCCATAATTTGTTTATCCACTTAAAAATTGTTACTAACGTTACCGTTCTTCTTCATTTCATCCCCCTATAACTCTTGTGGGAAATTCAAAAACCCCGCGTGGAAAGTAGCTACTAAATACTTAATAATGAAATTAGTAACTGCGGCGTTAAAGGTTCATTTATTTACCGTAACAAGCTTTGCTATCTTGCGTCGTATATACGTACCTATTTACTTATCCTATTATAAATCCAGTTATGGTCCATTTTTAACTATCAAGTATTATAGTTGTTGTTCGTCCTCGTCTTTGTACCCCGGAAGTGGATAGGGCCCCGGAGGTGCATACAGTATTATAGTGCGACTACGATAAATCAACGTGTAGGTACAGTCGAGTTCAAGATATCTTTACTATTATTGAAACTTACAAATATATCTTAACACTTAGAATTAGAATTAGAAATCATTTATTCATTGCAAAGTAACTACACATTATAATATAACATAATAACACATTATAATATTAAGCTACAAATAATTTAAATAAGTTTACACATAGTATGATAAATATTATGGTGGACACGGATCTACGCGAGCTCCAGGTTGTAGACTGGCGAGAAACTGCACAGGACCGGGATCAGTGGCGAGCAGTAGTGTTGGAGGCCAAGACACACTTTGGGTCGCTGCGCCAGAGGAGTGAGTAAGTAAGTAAGTATGATAAATATATGAATACAAAAGACATGACAGTTTCATGTTTTCACTTATTGTACCAAAGTTATGTTTGCAATCTGTCTTCCATAGAAAAAAATATCATACATCATACATCGTGAAAAATACTTGTTTACATTGCACGTTATAGAATCATATTTCCTGTCAATATGCTATAACTGAACATAATGTGTGAAACTTAACGTTTACGTTTATAAACGTACTTGCTGGATTTGTCTACCTCAGTCTTTACTATAGTCGTATTTGCACAAGCCATAAAAAAGGTCAGATACGGCGTTATCTGAATAAAAGATTACTTTGGCAGGATTAATATTTCTGTTCCTAAGATGTATTTAAGAAGTGGAGTCACTCAGTTTTTTTATTTAGTAAGGGGGTTTCAGCGTCTGCGACGTCTGTGGTTACGTAATAATTCATTAAGTTTAGGTTTTGAGTCAAGTATCATTTTCAGCTTAATCAAAGACGTAGACGTTAATTTCATCCTCCTCCATAAAAATACTTGTTTACATTGCACGTTATAGAATCATATTTCCTGTCAATATGCCATAACTGAACATAATGTGTGAAACTTAACGTTTACGTTTATAAACGTACTTGCTGGATTTGTCTACCTCAGTCTTTACTATAGTCGTATTTGCACAAGCCATAAAAAAGGTCAGATACGGCGTTATCTGAATAAAAGATTACTTTGGCAGGATTAATATTTCTGTTCCTAAGATGTATTTAAGAAGTGGAGTCACTCAGTTTTTTTATTTAGTAAGGGGGTTTCAGCGTCTGCGACGTCTGTGGTTACGTAATAATTCATTAAGTTTAGGTTTTGAGTCAAGTATCATTTTCAGCTTAATCAAAGACGTAGACGTTAATTTCATCCTCCTCCATAAAAATACTTGTTTACATTGCACGTTATAGAATCATATTTCCTGTCAATATGCCATAACTGAACATAATGTGTGAAACTTAACGTTTACGTTTATAAACGTACTTGCTGGATTTGTCTACCTCAGTCTTTACTATAGTCGTATTTGCACAAGCCATAAAAAAGGTCAGATACGGCGTTATCTGAATAAAAGATTACTTTGGCAGGATTAATATTTCTGTTCCTAAGATGTATTTAAGAAGTGGAGTCACTCAGTTTTTTTAGTAAGGGGGTTTCAGCGTCTGCGACGTCTGTGGTTACGTAATAATTCATTAAGTTTAGGTTTTGAGTCAAGTATCATTTTCAGCTTAATCAAAGACGTAGACGTTAATTTCATCCTCCTCCATAAAAATATCCACTTCCCTTTTCACACCCTTAAGGGATGATTTTTGAGATTCAAAGCTCTCCTACTCGTATGTTCTTCCCTGGGACTCAAACTATGTATATATCAAATTTTAACGAAATTGGTTTAGCCGTGAAGAATAAAAACAAGTTTTAGTTTTACTTTGGAATCGTCTATATATACAAAAAAAATTAAACTGTTTATTTCCACAAACAATTACAAAGAAATATATACTTAGTACTTATCTCACATTTTAAAGATTATCTTGACTAAGGAACTGGGGATGCAACTCCTGTTTATATTAACAAATTACAAAATTAAATGTTAGTGAGTCTTCTCACACTTAAATCAATCAGTGCTTTTTTAACTATAATTTTAGTATTATTTGGTTTATTAATTATGTTACTAATTACATCGAAGGGAAAGCTGTTCAGAGTTTTTGGTATGTAAGAAGACCATAAGCTATTACCATACTCATTGTTATTTTTACATGTTATGAAGTTAGGTTCATAGGATAGTCTACGAAGGTTCTTTGGTGTATAGTATCTATTCAGCTCTCCCAAACGATGCTTGTATTCTAAAATTACAGCCATTTTAGCCCTATCAAATACGCTAAGCACTCTACAGTAATTAAACAAGTTCTCATAATTATTTTAAATTGTTGTTTAATTTTTAGCGGAACTATGGTTTTTAATATTCTAATTTGTATTTTATTGAATATGATATCATACATGAATTTCACATCCTCGATTTACACGAAAACGATGACAAAATTTGCCTTGTAGCTTAAATGATATAGATATCAAGATAAAAGTAAGAGACAGCCCCCCCCCCCCCCCCCCCCCCCCCCTAAAATTATACATTAAAAATCTTGGTGACTTCACTGCTTAAATAGGTACATCCTTGACCCTAAACACCAATCCTACTAAAGAATATATTTTACAGTACATATGGGGCTACTTTATAGCACTAGTGCGAGAAGTAGCATATTACGTTACTGTGTCGAACATTTAAAGGGCCATATGTACTGTAAAACGTTGTACGATACATGTGCGAATAGGTAATTCGCAACTCGTGTCGATTTAAAACACTCCCTTCGGTCGTGTTTTAATTTATCGCCACTCGTTTCGAATTTCCTATTTTTCGCACTTGTATCGTAATATACTATTATTCAATCAACGCCATATTTCACGAGCTGCACTTTCAACTACGAGATTCAATCATGGTGGAACGAGATGTTGACGGACATGACAAATCTGTTAGTATTAAAAGTGACATTTAAAAAAATATTTGGTCCATATTGGAATGAGATAGTATAACTAAAACTCGAATTGTCCTAGAACATGGCGCGGCGTGGCGCTGAAATTGATCGGGCAGCATATTCATCGGGCAGCAGCATATCATATAATTATCTTATCCGTGATAATTAAACGACCCTAACATGTTGAATTTAATGATAAATATATATTTATCATTAAATATTATTATTATTAATTATTTTTAGTATTATATTTATTTTTAATATTATATAATATTTGAAATTAACGTTGGACTGCAAATTCCAGGATCACACATTACTTAAGACGGAAGTACAAAACCACGTGATTGCCATACAAAAAGAAGAAACGTTAGTTCACTCCTAAATTTTCCATTCTCCATGATTTTTAGTATTTTACTGACACAATGAAAAACTAGGTTTATAGGCTTTTGGTTTTTTCAAAATTAGCAACACAAAAAGATTTCTTTTTGAAAAAAGCGAAACTATAAACCTAGAATATATTATGCTGAAGCGATCGACATTAAAATCAAAGTGATTTATAAAGATTTAGTTAGTGGAAACCGTTATCTCCCGAAATGGAATTTCATAGAAAAATTACCGTAGATTCAAAAGATAATATTCTTCCCTCTTAATTTGCTAGAAACTTGAGTTCCGCGTCATTTACAGTCAGATTATCAATGACATATTATAAATATTTACTCGTAATGAAGTTCTATACCAGTCAACCATTAGGAGACATGTTAAAATGTTTTAAAAGCCATGGCCTTTACATTCTTATCTAATTATAACAAGTATAGTTTGTCATCCACGATGACGCGCAGATTAGTTAATAAAATTTCAATACAAGTCAACGCATGCGTCTTCGTGAATGACACGATCTGAACAGTATCTCCAATGATCCTATTTGAATTTTGGGCATTACTGGTTACATTATATATATATATCGAACGCGAACGCTTTGTGACTGTGAGTTAAAGGTCGTACAGTAATTTGGATAGGCACGGGCAAGACAGGTCGAGTCGTCGTGTCACGAGTGTCATAATATCCCTCGGGGGACCGGCGCGACCAATCCCCTGTCCCGTATGTACTTACCTGATAGCGCATTATGTTCGGGACTTTGTGTGGGTGTAGATACGTAATGTACCTATACCATATTTAATTATTTATGGTTAAATTTTTAAGTATTAATTAATTAGTGTTGTTCGGATGGTTAGTTATTTACATTGATGTATGTATATCGAGTGTTTGATTTATTATTTATTTAAGCGTATAGCGTAACATTGTAGGCAATATATTGTACTAATAGACTATTTATTATTAATTATTTAATTATTATTCGGTATTATAAGTTGACAACCAGGCCACGCAGCCAACCGATCCCGTCCGGTATCAAATTGGTAAAAAGGTTCTGCGGGTTGCCTTGGAAATGTCTCTTTAGGCATCGTTAATGTGCTGGGTAGGTAGTTTGTTAAGGCCGCAGTCACACAATGTACTCTCGTTTCATCCCCATTTGTGACGCATATAATTGCACCTGCCATGACCTGTGCGGATTTTGTTGAGGCGGCACAAGTATTTCCTCTGCAGCGAGAAGCCCTTCGGCTTCCGAGTAGGGGTTTGGATACTTTGTGAGTGTATGATTAAGTAGGTCGATACCTATAAAATTGAAAGATGTTGTTTCATTTATTTTCCGAAGCATTAGTAACAAGTAATTCTAAAAAGTCGTGTAATTAAATAAATACTAAATAACAGTTACTTCTTAACATTTATGGAATCTAACAGGCCAGTTTGAGTTTTAGTTATTCGATCTGTCTCCGATATGATACTGATAGTCAAAAGTGACATTTATTCAACCAAAAACGTCACCTTTAACACTGCCAGATCAATATCATATAGGAAACATATCGAATAGGTAACTAAAACTCGAATTGGCCTATAAGACCCAATTTTATAAAGCTACGTGTCACAGATTACAAGTCTACACGCTACAGGCCCCTGTAATGCGCCATGTACAACATGCAGATAGCTACAATTATACCTACTACGGTATGGATACAAATAATTCTCCCTAAAATGTGAATTCTAGAAGATTGATTTACATCAGTGATAACACTATTTAGAATAAAATCTTTTAAAGAAAGAAATCCGACTTCATAAAGGATAAAACAAAATATTATCCCTTTTATATTCGATAGTAACTGATATGTTTGATGCCTTTTCATTTTCCTTCTCTATCCCTTAAGAGGTGGTTTTCCAAAAATAAGATGGCCTATGTCCATTCTCAGAGCTTAAGTTTCAGTGGATACCTACCTATAATTGGTTAATATAGTTTACTAAAGTAAAATAATAAATAAAGTAAAATTTAGAAAGCGAAAACTTAACCACGTATGCACTTGTAGCCATGGTTACGGGACTCAAGATGCTGATTGTACAGTAATGCTATTCACTTAGCCCCTTTGCTTGCAAACTTATATGCAGAGATAGTGGGGGGAGGGGGGGGGGGCGCTAGCTTTTGTCTGCAGCGGACTGTACGTTAGATTTTCTTACATGGTTATCCTAACATGGTTAGTCTAACATAATAATTAACAAAGATGTTTAATGAATATAATTATAATACGTATTATACGGCATATAACTGTATCCCTAGAGATATAACTATACCTCCGCCGCACCGCCGCACTCCTACCTACAATTATTTTACTAAACTTAGTCCAGTAATATAACAAAATCACTAAACTAAAGACGTACGTATTATAGTTATATTCCTAGTAAGATAGTAATGAATCGCTTTCGTATAACTATTGTTTTTCGTTATTGTTAGTGTTTCGTACACAAATTGACTAAGTCCCACAGTAAGCTCAATAAGGCTTGTGTTGAGGGTACTTAGACAACGATATATATAATATATAAATATTGATAAATACTTAAATACATAGAAAACACCCATGACTCAGGAACAAATATCCATGCTATTCACACGAATAAATGCCCTTACCAGGATTTGAACCCGGGACCATCGGCTTCATAGGCAGGGTCAGTACCCACGAGGCCAGACCGGTCGTCAAAACAATCGTCGTCGTAAATACTTAAATACATAGAAAACACCCATGACTCAGGAACAAATATATCCCTACGGTTATAACTATATAACGGCTTTATCAATCGTACTGCGACATTTACATATAATACAATATATATATATATATATATATATATATATACGACTGTACGTATTGTTGTATGTGAATTTCCCAGTTATATTGTTTTTGTAATAATATATTCTAGGCAGTGGCGAGCCATGAATTTTGGAGTAGGCAAGGCGAATGATATGTTTTCGTGGCGTTTCTGCGGAAGGAGGCGTATTGTAGAATTCATTAGTTCTTAACTATATAAAGACGAGAAAGGCAAGCCTTTAGGCTCGTATGGAAGTACAGCCACTGTTCAAACGGTCGTTAAAATTGGTTTAGTTATGTAGTTAGTCACTTGGAATTGGAGACGAAAATAATATGTAAAGTTTGTTTATGTTCAGAAGTTAATTGTTTTGGTGTGTGAATAATTTATATGTGTAAGTTTGGTAATAAACAAACATTTTAATTTTAAAGTTACTTTTAATGCAGATTTAGGATGGTCAATCCGAAGAATGTTTCATTTACTCCATAACGGACGAAATAATCCGGAGAGTAATGTAGGTTATGTATCAAATATCAATAATTATACTCGTAGGCTACACGTATACCTTGATGACGTACTAGGTAGACTCAAAACAAATAATCACCATGTTACTCCAACCCAATTCATTTCAGACCAACATATATTAGTACAGAAAGAAATATCACATTAGTGTAAAATAAAAACCGGCTAAGAGCATGTGGGGCCATATTCAGTGTAGAGTTCCGTAGTTACCCTTCCCTATTAATTCCCTTCGTAAAAGCTAAACTGGAGCTATTAGTATAGTAGATTGTTAAGCAAGGGATGAAATGGTACCTTTCACCCGAGTTAAACAAATAGGCAAATTTTCATAATCAGTACCTAATTAAAGTAATAGACGTATGGCCATGATTTTTCTCTTGGACTTACTTGCAATCGGAGACTTTGCATTTCTAAAGATAAATATCCCATAGCAAAAAACATTTAGATTGCTTATAGATGAAAAAAACACACATTTTAGCAAACTGCAGTAATTTTAAAATGATTGTGTTCATTAAAGCATGAAAAAGTAAAGTATAGCAATAAGTCCTAGACATAATGCATTGTACATGAGTGTGATAAGCGAATATGAATATAAAATTAGCAGGATGACCTCTTACTTTTTAATTTTTACTCTTTCGTTCTAAAACTGCCAATAGTCAACGGCAGTACTCATACAGCCAATTAAATTGTTTTAGAGAAAGAAAATAGAATGAGTAAAATATGCTATTTTTATCTTAAATTTTACCAATACCCCACACTGTAGGGTTGAAGTAAGCTCCCCCCCCCCTTAAAAAAGTGGGGGGATTAATTTTACGACTTTGTCGGCTTTATTGATTTATATATATATATTCGCAATTACCAGATTATATGTGATCTATTTTTAGAATTTTTAAGAACGGGTATTTATATATATAATACAGTAAGTTATCCTTAAAAGATAGATATATAATTATCATCGCAAACTTTTTTATAGACCAATCATAGACAAAGAGGGACATTCCCACCATATATTGTTTTATTATACCTGAAACGGATATTACAGAGTTTTCGATTAGAGCTCCTACACAGCGTGATTTTTTCCGACATCTTTAGCAAAAATCGTCATATTTCAACCAATTTACACACAACTGTAACAAATTATACACGTAAACCTTCTTCAAGAATCACTCTATCGAAAAGTGAAAACCACATGAAAATTCGTACATTTGTTTTTTAGTTCATCGTGAACATACTAACTGAGAAATACCGATACACCGTGAGATTTTTCGACTACTTTGGCCGCATCAAGCGCTGCGATCGTTATTGTTTTCCCACCAAGCCCTCTGCACCCGGCCAATACTGCTAGTATCTCGTTACAATCATTAACGCTCCATAGCGTAGCGTAGTCATCTCTCTCTATCACTCTTCCATATTAGTGCGACTGTGACAGTTGCGTTTCGTTCGCCACGGAGCGTGAATTATATGCACGTTGGCTACGCGGGCTGATCTCTCGTAGAGCCAAGCTTCTAACATAACAAACCCTAACTTCACAAACTCTACACCTTAGTCAAAATACTTATATATGGCTTGGCCGTTTCGCTACCGTCACATGGGCTTAAGGTGATAAATTTACTCACTATTAATTATTTTTTAATATACAATACTTCTTGTAGTAACGAAACGGCCAAGCCACATATTTTGACTAAGGTGTAGAGTTTGTGAAGTTAGAGCTTGTAGAGTTAGAAGTTTGGCTCTATAATCTGATAACGTTTGAACAGTGTGAGCCTTATGGTTTCGTATTGGCAGCATTTTTTATGAAAATGTTTTTGATGGGACTTCATTATATTAAAAATAAAAAAGAATAATAAAATAAAATAAAAATATCACTTATTTTTGTAAGATGCTTATGACAATCTTCCATCTTCTAATTTAAAGGGTTGGGGGTGATTACCTAATAAAATTCTTGAAAACGTAGGGGCATCTTTTAAACAACCCAGGGGCATCTTTTAAGCAATCTGCTTTTTTACTGATTCCCCACATACAAACTTCAATCCCTTTTTCTCTCTAACGCTCTTTTCTTCTCCCTTTTGATCCTTACGGGGTGATTTTGGGGTTGAAGACTATTTTATATCATTCCCAATAACAAAAACTATCTTCAGGAGGTACCTTAAGAGTTTTGATGATCATCAGTGAGTGAGTGAGTGAGTGAGTGAGTCAGTGATGAGATCGGTTTTTTTAGGTCTGAATAAATACTGAAGTATGAGTGTGAGCTATTCAATTGAATTTTTTTATGTTTAATAAGTCCTTCTCTTTGCTCGTCTTGGAGGAAGCACTACCGTGCCCTCAGATTCTTAAAAATGACAAAATCAGATTTCCTCCTTTAATGCCGAAACGATAAGAAAAATTGGATCACAATTTAAACCTTCCCCTTTCAACATTAAACGGTTTAATGTGGTTGAAAATGATTCCTGTGAATCTTAAAAATACCCGTGACGTTCGCCCGTGACAAATTACTAAGAGATGTTATTCCTGTCACTTACGTTCCAGGCGAGTATTCGGTTAATTTATCCAGTATAAGTGTGATCTTAGTTTACGCATAGTGGTTACAAATTCAAGGTCATGGTTATCGAAGTTATACCAATTTGAAAGTTCGTCGGCGCTCGCGTACGCGATCATGAGGAAGGCCTGGCATCCCCGTGATTCTCCGGTGAATGCGCCCACCTGTCGAGAGCTATCAACCTTTTTCACGGTATTTCATCAAGAACATAATTTCGTAAGGAAACCCTATTGAGCTTATTGAAAAGAAAGTGTAACGTAAAATACTTTGCGTCAAAAAGGTATTGAAATAAAAATATTGTAAATGACAGGTCATTACCGAGATTTATTATTGTTTTGAAAAAAGAGGTAGGTAAATTATTCTTTGAAAATGGTATTATAATCAAATTGGTTCGTTCGCCTCTGTTTTCGCTATTAAGATATGAAACGTGTGCAAGTGGGATGCGCTGATAATAAAAAATAAATATTAAGCTTTGTTTTGAATAACTACATGTACGTCTTGTTTTGCAAACAAAACACGGTTACCTACTTGTCCTTTGTGAAATTGTTTGTCTGCAGTGCCTTCATCAATCGTTCTTTTGTTTACGGTGCACATACGTGTGTTATTAGTTTTATTCTCCTGTGACCACAGACGAACTGAGTTCGCTCCGCTGTGTTATTTCTGTTTCTGGGAACACAGCGTGCGGGAATGACACACGTAACAAAAACTCACGTGCAGGGCGTAATAAAAGACATAAAGTGAATCCTACGAGTATCGTTTTCAACTGGCAAGAGGTAATTTGGTAACAATACTTAATATGTACTTCTTCTTCTTCATTATCGTTGTACTCTTTGTAGAGCGTCGTGGTCAACTTCTGACATCAGGCGCAGATGTTGCTTGCTGTACGATTTCTCGCCATTTTTACCATCCCATTCACCATTTATTAATCTGCTTAAGAAGATTCTAAGGGGTCCCATGAACTACCTACCATGAGAAAGCGTATTAAACGTGAAAAACATGTAGGTATGAACAGAAGTAGAAAGAACCTGTGAAAACGACCTATTACGCCGGAAATCGTATTAAACTTGTTCGTATTTTCTAAGCGGGTTCTACTTTGCCGGCAATCCTACGGTATCTAATTACTTTACATGAAAATCCAGAAATATATCGGCTTATTGTATGAAATTCAGCAAAAAAATCTTTGACATCACCGTTACACACGACGATTAGGACGAGATCATCTCGTTGGCAAAACGTGACAGTGTCTAATTGTAAGAATATATCAAAAATCTTGAAAATTATTCCGAGACAGGTAGTCGCATGGATTAGGGGCTCTGTTAAAGGTATAATCAAGTCCTAACAATTTAGATTGCGTCAAAAGATACACAATGCAAGTTTAAAGAATAAAAAGCTTTAAGCATCTTAGTATTCAAAGAACGGTATCATTTAGCGTCGACGCCCGGGATGGCTAAGTGCTGTTAATGTCTCTAACAATACTGCTCAGTATTTAGTAGCACGCTCTATGCATAATCACAAACTGATTTGTCACGCCCGCTGATTCATTACGCTAGCATTAATCTTGGAGCGTGGTTTCACAGTAACATGATAAAGCCATAATAAATTTACAAAATTTTACCGGCTCGCTATCCTTGTCTGACATATGAAGATTATCGAGTGTCGGAAAGGGCTACGTTATCTGAATATAGACGTCAGTTTATTGTATTCCCCGCGGGCTAGACCTACCGTCTCGCCGGCCAGTGGGCTTGTAGCACTCCGTATACTAGTGAGGATGTACGGCCTAATAGATTTATAACGTACCATTAAATAAGTTTTACCTAACGTTATTTTTACAGTGAAATCGGAGCGCAGGTGTGCTGCGTAAAAATACATTGTCGAGTCTTGATATCAATGTTCGTTCCGAATATTTTTGCTGAAATTGTCGAAATAAAAATACAAAACCTGACGGAGAATCGAAAATCGTTATCTGCTTCTCTGTCGCTCTTGCGTACTAGAGCGATAGAGTGGCGGATGACTTTTTTAGAAAATTATAAATTTTGAATTCTTCTAGCTTACTTATGAATGACGACCGGTTTGGCCTAGTGGGTAGTGACCCTGCCTACGAAGCTGATGGTCCCGGGTTCAAATCCTGGTAAGGGCATTTATTCGTGTGATGAGCATGGATATTTGTTCCTGAGTCATGGGTGTTTTCTATGTATTTAAGTATTTATAAATATTTATATATTATATATATCGTTGTCTAAGTACCCTCAACACAAGCCTTATTGAGCTTACTGTGGGACTTAGTCAATTTGTGTTATAATGTCCTATAATATTTATTTATTATTTATTTATTTAATGAATATGAATACGATTAGTAAGTAAGTAAGTAAATCTTTATTGCAAAACATGGTATATACATAGAAGTTACAAATTATATTGAGTTTACGAATACGACTCCATATATTTTCAGCAATCGGTTAAATACTACCATTTACCCAGTGACGCCGAGGAATTCACAAACGTGCTTACAAAAACTAGATTATTTATATTATTGGAACCCCAATCCCAAACCCCATCCTAATTCTTCCATTCTCCTCTTAACGGGACTTGGGTATATATGGTAGCAATGAATTCAGTGTGATGTCCTGAATACAAATATATGAGATGATAAGCGCAAATATGGTGGGGGTAGTAACTGTGACGTCACAAATTCGGCGAAACAATTAAAACTTTTTTTGAAACATACCGAAACTCTAAATCCATGGGGTCGCAGCGAACACAAGTTTTTTTTGTAGAAATCGCGAAGCGTCTGGTTGAAGAAACTGGTGACCGACGAGCTTCTTCGCAAACGTATCAGCATAGCGATACAACGAGGAAACGCCGTCAGTATACGTATCCTTGGTAGAGTCAGTTCGGAAAGAGACGAGTCGTGGCAGAAACGGGAACTAACATTATAAATTTTATATGGCAATCAAACCTTTGACATCTGTCTTGTAAAAAGTAAACAAACTTGTGTCGTCAATATGTTATTGGGTATTTTTGTTTATAAAAACTGCAATGTTTATGTATAATATACTTTCAAAACGAGATAAAACCGTACATAAAACCACAACGGATATTATATTTGATATTATTCGATTTTGTCAATGAGAAGAAAACGGCTAAAAGCCCCACTATCGACTTACAAAAAGTTGCTCAATGTGTTTTCACTAAGGCGGGTATTTATGTTGTATTTCATATAAAAAATTACCTATTTTAATAGTCCCCCCAAGTAATTAGTCTCGGGCACATTATCGGTAAGCATATTTGTCCAAAATATAATGATCTTAAAATAACTGACTAATAGTTTTGATACTTTGTCATTTTATTCATATATATATCTTCTTCTTCTTTTAAAATATGGCTTCCATCAAATCTATGATGATTTTGCCAATGTCAAGTTTCGTTGTAAGTTTTAAGTGTGCTCGTAGAGCATGACGTTGTTCGGTAGTTGCTTTTAGTAAAGAGATAGCTGGACTTTACTAAAAGCCACGATGAATTGCCGGAAGTTGATTAAAACATGGTTAAACGCGTTTCAAGATTAGTTTTTCATTAAGTGCACACTTCCACGACAGTTCACTGCATAATAAGCTATCAATACTACACTTTGAACAACATAAATGAGCAAAACACAAAAAAATATTCTCGAGACGTCTTCGCCATCTTGAATCTCAACGACAACCCATATATATATATGAGAATGAGTAAATGTAGGTACATACCATTTATTAGATGATTGCTATATTTTTTTATCCACATGTGATAATGTGATATGAATATAATGGGTAGCTCTGGTAACTCTGGTCATTCTGAAACTAGCTTATAAGCTCAATCATAAGTTACGTTGTATATTTAGATTCAGACATCGATTTTAATGCGTCCATAGGCTGCGGTGACTGCTTAGTATTAGGTGGGCTTGTATGCCACCGATGTGGTATAAAAAATCAATTTAATAATTTCATTATTTTTCGTATACTAGGTTCTGTTACTTACATACTTCATATTTAGCAGTGACTTTTCGTCGAAGTAAAATATCGTGAGAGATCCGAACTAATAATCTCAATAAGGGTTGCCTATACACAGTTTCTATATCCCAAATACTAAAATGACAGTTTGTTCACCTCTAGTTTCTATCCTATTTACCTATCCGGATTTGTACTAAAATAACTGTTGGGCTACCCCGCCAGCTATCCAACTGTCATTTCACGTTCTACCCAAAGGTTAAATACAACTCATTGTTTTTGTGTCTCAGATACTACAGTGACATTTAGATTGAAAAAAAAAACACTAAAACTAGTAAGCGTTAATTTAAAAGGGGTAAAACTAGCCCTTTTAAATTAGCTTTTTACGGACCCATTTTTCATATTTGCCTGCATCAGCCCGTCACCTGCTGGAATTGTTAATGTTTTTTGGCTTTTTCATTCTTCTCTTTTAATACACTTTTGATATTCTCATTTAATACATCGTCGTTCGTTACACTTTAGCCGCATATCTACCCCAGTTTTTACGATAATTATGACAGGTATGCTTCGTTTTCAAATATTCTATTAGAAATCTTTGTGATGGACCCAGGGTTACTAGTTCCTAGAGATCTGCCGCTTCGAGGCCTCTGTTCAAGAGACAACATACTAAATTAGTTATTTATTATGAAATAATGCACAAAACTTCGAGTTAATCTTAAGTGTTTCGAAATCAGGCATGTAGGATGTTGCAAATTTTCTTGCTATTTGGAAAAGATCAATTTTCAGTGTTTTTTTTTTCTATTTACCGGTGTAAAGTCGAACATCATAAAACCAGAATTATTGGTATTGGAATATATAATATAATAATAAGACTTTATGTCGCGGTAAGAATGCCGTAGTCATCTTGCTTAGAAACAAAATGACAGCGGCCTGAAATTTACAGTTTTTTTCGGTACAGGCCTTAATTGCACAGCATTTTTACATTACCTGAATAAAACCTCATTTTAGTTTCTGGGCACGGCCTAGTTTTATTTGGTCGAATTGATTATCGAACAAGGAAACAAAATAGCTTACGGGTCTATCAACATTAAAAAAATTGAAATGAAATGAATTACTCAATTTCATACATAGGTATGAGTTCACGAAGATGCTGCTTCCAAAACGATTTCTCCACTAACCCATGCAATAACGTCATTAGTGTAGTTTCAATGCTTTATTTCGGAACGATGAAGACAAAACAATATTGATATTGGATAATGGAAAGATGGCGTGCAAGACACAAATTACTAGCGAGGAAAATTGCTATTTCCTACCGGTGCTCTATCTGGAGCTCCTTACGTTAACAAAATAAGTGATATAGTCCATTTTTTGCTATGTATACTTCAATAAGTAAATGGTTCTTATGATTAAATTGTGACTATATTGCATGCATTAAAAAAACCTAATGTAAATAATCTGCTCCCGTTTGGACGGCTTAATATTGTTCCAACAATAGTACATTGTGGAACGGGAGTACTTCGTCGGGAGTTATAGCTTATTTTTTCACGACCCATAACTCCCCCGGGAATAATAGGATACTTGATTGTTTTTAAAATAAATGATTTCATATGCGTATGCACGAAATAAAGCACCACAACATTAGTAGAAAAACGTAGACAGCAGTTAGTTTTAAACACTATTTCTATTTTATAATTCGTATAGAACTATAAAGACATAGAACTATAAAGAGATATAACAATAAAGAGTAAGTGAGTTGACCGTGACGTCATTTGCTAGTGTTTCATAAAAATTCCATTTACGGAATGCTATACACATATACATCTACATCTATAGTAGAAAATCGTTTTGACAGTTTGAAAAAGAAACTGATTTCACTAGTAGTCAAATACCCTATCCTTACACCTGCATGAGAAATCTAGTGCAATAAGTCATTCATAAACCTAGTTCATATTTTTTATTGTTTATTTACATTTACAGTTAAAGCGGGAAATCGGGGTGCTTTTGGGCAAGTTTTGTAAGGAATACAAAGCAGGTGAAAGTCTGGATGTCGCATGTTCTTAAGCAACATATAGTTAAGTTTAGAAGTAGGAATTGGTAAGTTCCTGTATAGGTACCATAATTATATTATATATAAATACGAGTACCATCACTAAACGCTGTTTTGAGAAAACAACGTGCAAGGGTTATTTCGCCTAAAAATAGTTTTACGTTGCGAAATTTGTGATGTTTTATTACAGCTTTGTTCGTATAAACTGCTTGATAAGGATTTTAGACACAATAACCTGGTTTCTCCTGATTCCTGATGTTTTTCTTTGATAAAGTTGTGAACTTTTTTGCTCGACAACAATTAAGAGACGGTCAATTGTAAGTATTTTAAATGATATAATTAATAATTCTACTTGCGCAAATCTGATCTCGAAAGTTTAAGGGAAACCTTGGATTAGTATTTTTCGTTTCTCATTTTAATGCACATTCATTTACATACTTCGTTTTTTGAAGCATTAGAACAAGAGTATTCTTTAAAAAAATAGTATGTAACTATAACTTATGAAAC
The DNA here is from genome assembly GCF_033807575.1 of Cydia pomonella. Taxonomy (NCBI): domain Eukaryota; kingdom Metazoa; phylum Arthropoda; class Insecta; order Lepidoptera; family Tortricidae; genus Cydia; species Cydia pomonella. The sequence continues at coordinate 13,379,247 of NC_084712.1, forward strand.
CTAAAGAATGTAAACGATCATAATAATTAATACCTTATTGTTACATATTTACTATGATTTATTTTCAAAAGTGTTTTCAATAAAAAATACTAGGTCGTTTATTAGAAAATGTTCAGTGCTAACAAAAACAAAGTACTTATAATGAAATATAATAAATATTTAAGTACAATACTTTACAGTAGGTATAAACTACGTTGTTACCTCACAAGTGCTTATGGGCAGTAATAGAGCTGCAAATGTGGAATTTGCGGAAAGTTAAAAAAAAAATGTGAACGTTCTCGGAAATTTAGGAAAATGTTAATAAAACACACAAAAAGTGGGATTTCTCTCTGGGATTTGAACTCCAGACCTCAGTCTCAAGAAAAACATAATTATGCCTTGAGCCAATGACATAAGGTTTTAAGAAATTATGCTCGTATTTTGATTATATGTAAAAAAGTTTAAACCTCGTGCCTCTTTGAGCATAACATTAGTTTTCCTGTTATTTGAAAATGAAGCGACAGTTAAAAATTATTTAAAACACATTACGTACCGTCGTGTCGATAGTGTGCTTCAAGCATTAAAACAAGAAATATTACTTTGCTTATCCGCGAGAAAATTACGTGTTAGTCAATCAGTGCTAACCCGTTATACTTACTTGCGTATTTTTACATGCAATTAATGTTCCCACCCTCCCACCGCAAAAATAAATACGCAAATAAATATAACAACCCACCACCAAAAGTACAAAACTCGACACGTGTTTCGCCTCTCTACGAGGCATCCTCAGGAGATGCTGGAGATGTTGACGGTCTGACACCCGACAACTGACACAACGCAACACATTTATTGCATGTAAAAATACGCAAGTAAGTATAACGGGTTAGCACTGATTGACTAACACGTAATTTTCTCGCGGATAAGCAAAGTAATATATCTTGTTTTAATTAGCATGGATTTCCGCAAAGTAACGCCTGATTCTATTAATTATTTGCTTCAAGCATATTGGAGGGCGCGAGCGCCTCAAGCTTTTGTTTCGTGCCAAATGTCAACTGGGTATACCAACACTAAGAGTTACACTCCTGGCGGTATGACTATTCAGTACCCCTAGTGTAAATAAATTCGATTTCGAAACGTGACGTACGCGTTTGCGTTTAGTCTCATTTTGTATTGGATTTAGAAACAGCGCGCCAAGCGGGACGTTTTGGAAACTCAAAATCCTATACAAAATGAGACTTAACGCAAACGCGTTCGTCACGTTATGATGTCGATAAAATTTACACTAGGGGTACAGAACAAACTTCTTCTAACTTTTCTTAGCGTATGCCTCTTTGTACTTTGGTTGCAAACTACACGTTTTCCGTAACTTTATCCTTACCTGGGTCTTACTTTACCTCTACGGTTAAACGCCTTGATGATACCTACATTATAATTCCCTTTTCTTCTATTGTATGCAACACTTCAAATCTCGATATTATCAAAAGAGTCCAAGTTATGTTTTCTGTTCTTTTTCAGCAACATATTTTAGCCATTTTTTGTCTCTATTTTTCAGTACCTAAATATTGAATTCCGATAGTATACAATAATTAAATGATAGTCTAGAGCCTGACAAAATAAAACCATACAAAATAATTTGGCCATTAATGGAATGTAAATCACTTACGCTTATTGATAGTATTATATCAGTTATCAGAATTAACAATGTGAATTTAGGTCTGTTTTTTTAAATATCAGATAAAGTTATCTGTCAGATATATATATATATATATAGCACGCTCCCTTTCTTTCACATGCAAGAAGAAAAATAGAGTATGATATTTATCAAAAAAATCAGACCTTAATCAATTAAAAATCTTATTTGACGTATAGGAATTCGGTCTATTCTATTAGACCGAATTCCTATTAATAGATTTTAAGTTAATTAAGTTCACGTAATTATTTAAAAACAGACATAAGTTTATCACCTACTTATGTAATAATAATAATTATATGATAATACCTCTCTGTATTGGCATCATACTTTATACTTGAATGCCTCAGGGCATCGAAGTAGTCCCAATTCATCGTCAGCGTTACTCATTATTCGCGGAGTATATTACTAGTAATTACCAACTCCTCGTGTACTGATAAAGTTGGTAACAAGCGCCGCTAATAGACTCTTTAATATGGTACAGTAAAGTCGAGGAGAGAACTTGTTCTTCAAACTATGAGTTGCAACTATCACATTAAACTTTTAACAATTTTAAACATAAGCTGGCTACTGTAAAAAAAACTGCTGCTGTAAGTTTAGCAGCATTCTTAAAGGAACTATTAAAGCAACTTTTGCAGTCTGCCTTTTTGATATATTCTACTGATATTCAATAAATTTCAAAGTAGAATACTCGTATTCACCATTAGCTATGATTTAAGGTGTAATATTTCAACTTTGACGCGTAATCGATGCTGCGGAGCTACAAGGAAAGGACTCTTCCAACGTTTTCTTGGTTCATAACATTTACTCTTCTCTTTACCTCTAAATATAGAACCAGCCAAGTGCGTTCGTTACAATATTAATACAAACAAAGACTGTAAGTACTAAATAGCTTAACTGAAAACCGCTGTCGGTAACACGGAAACTAGAAAACTATTAATACATTGAGGGTCGGGAACCCGCTCGGCGGGCGCTCTGTTCGTAGTCGCTTTCCTCTACAAAGCGGGAAAACGCTAGAATCAGCTACGCGTGTAGTACCACGAAGACGTTCGCAGTGAATGTTGTTCAGTGACCCCGGAATCTTAAAAAAGGATGTAACATTTTATTATTAACATACAAATGACTTATTTGAAAAAAAAAATGTGAACAATAGATATATTATCTAAAATAACTAAAACATAACTTTGTTTAATAATTGCGGGATATGTATGTACAACTTTTCTTTGTGGTTATAAATTTTATGTTTCGCCACCAATCGCTTAAACTGCATAACGTAACATGAATAAAATCTATTAACACTGCACTCGCAACTGGATTCTATCGTTTAAGTAAAGTAACGTAAAGAATATTGATTTACCACTGTGTTAAAAAAAGTAAGTACAATGAAAATGGACACAATGGAAAATATTTACAAAAAACCTTTTTACCCGTACCCATTATTATACTTACTGTGCGGTACCTGGTACCATGTTTCATTTATCTTGAGTGTACAAGATAGTAAAAGCGTTTTCTCGCATGCAGTGACATTAAGTAGATGTGTAGTTGGCTCTTATGCCGACACCTGTACGTAGTGCGTGCGTAGGCGAGCTGCGGTAAGCCACTATCATTACTCATATTTCTCTTTGACACAGTATTCTCCGAGTTGTCTGCTGCTCCATGTGAGAAGGATTAAGTGCCGCCCGACTACAGCTGTGTCCCGTCGGATAAACATAATTCACTAACGACATATGCCAACACTAACTTAATAATAGTACAAATTATGTAATAATGTTATTGCGGAGTTAGGTGTACGACAATCAGGGGATTATATTGTACGCCTTGTCGCTATTATGAGTATGAATTAGGGTGGTTTTTCTGGCATTAACTTTATTCTTTGTCCTTAAGAACTGCTCAGTGGCTTTGATTATAATACCATTTAATAAATTGTCTGCAAACCTCCTAACGTATGTTTAGACATTTATTAACCAGTTAATAGATGTAAGAGCAACTTAAGTGAGCCCTTCCTTGGAGAATTTAGAGATTTATACAGATAGGTAAGATGAACTAATCCGTTGACGATGGAATTGCGAAGGACACCTGATGCTCACAAAGAGAAACAGTTTATCCGAAAATACAAACGTATACTAGAGAAGACACAGTGCTTTAAGGTAGTGTATTTGTTATATTTTGTTAGAAAATGTAACTTTGTTCAGATGCCGTTTATAAATATTTTTACTGTGTTCTCTTTCGTTAATGCTTGCAAAAAAAGATTTACCACATTAAAATACTTAAACATAGATACTATATTTAACATAACTGTATTTGTATTTGTGACGCAAATATGTGCAAAATCCTTAATAAGCAATATATTAATTGCTAATTAAGGACTTTGCAAACCTTTTTACAACAGTTAATTAATCAAAGGCTATAGCCGTGTAAGGGAACAAAAAATGCCCCTGGGCTGAAAAAATCTTATATATTGGTCGTAATGCTAGTTATTAATCTGCCAAGTTTTATGTCATAATTATTGACAGTTTTCGTGAAATGTCACTTCAAAGTTTACTTTTTACTTTTCTAAATACTTAAAAAACTGTTAATGACTTGAAGAGGAATAATTTTGCAAAAAACCAGTCTTCTCTAGGTCAACATTAACTTGGTGTTTTGATGTCAAATATTTCTAACATTTTTTTTTACACATGTGAGTCAGCGGCACCTACCATTTTTTAGAGTACCGTAGTCAACTAGGAACCCTTATAGTTTGGCTATGTCCGACTGTCTATATATATATTTAGAATAATTTTAATACGTTCGAGTCTTTCGGGAATAAAATAAAAACAGGTAACGGCTAAACATTTTATGTAGCTTAATATAAACACAGATTTAATGCTTGCTTGTCAATAAAATAGTATACTAACATTAGGTGATTGTAATAATAGTTATAATGTTAGTTATTGTAAGACCGTCAAAAGCATACCTTTGGCGCGTAGGGCTGTTAGAGTTAAATCAAGCTAAGTTGGCAGCGATTTTGATAGCACAGACTGTGCAAGTGTTATTTTTAACGTCAATCTTTTATGAAATTATAAATTATCTCCTCAACTTCATTCTGTCTGTCGTCTGTCAAGTCAAGCTATAGGTATAAGTTACCGTAATATGATAAGATTCATATACTAGCCGTGTCTTATCCAACCTCGACATTGGCAGAATCATCAACACCTTGATGGAGCCATAACACGAAAAATTTATTGATAGGTATAAGTTGCTGTTTTTAATCCATAAAAAGAACAACGTTTTTTTTTATATTTCACAGCATCATACGTATTCTTTAGAAGAGGATCACGACATACGTACATTTTTTCCTTTGATTTGTAACGAAAGATCAATGAAGAATATTGACATAATAATATTAAATACACAAATAATTCTTACCTATTTTTAGTAAAACTAAAAACCAAATGTGTTTAACATTAGAAACGAATAGATTTCGCGCATTAAACTGCATTATAAAAAATGTTTTTAAGCAATAATCTTTATTTTGTTGCGCGCATTATTCTTGAGCGCCTACCAAGTTGCCAACGCTAGGCGGTGCTGTCATCGTTTACCGCCGGCCAATATTCAGCTAGAGTTCATTTGAAATGTCTTTTAAATCAAGAACAATTTTTATTTGTCTGCCCAATTGTATGGATATATAACAACTTTATATGATTTTAAACAGCATACATTTTGTGATCAGTTTTCGTGTCACCGCTGCGCGTGGTAATATAAACATGCAGTAGGTACTCGGTAGAAATATATCTTTAAAATTAATAGAAAAATTTCTTTGTCACACTAAACAACAGTTGGTAACAACATTATGAATAGAGATATGCAACCTCCTTAATGTTGTATTCATGCCTTTAAATTGAATCAATTTTATAGTGACATCTGGTGATGTAGTTTGCATAACTGAAAGTCAACTTTACGCAAAAGTAGGTTATCAGATCCTATTAATAGAAAACGCCGCCATCTTTACTAATGTTAACTAGTTACATTCTGGTATTACCTACCTAAAATACCTTTTGACTTTGCAAATATTAAATAATTAGCTTATTCTCGAATGTATGAGGTATTTCTTTTGTTACAAACAATAACGTGAAACTAGTACTGACTTTTAAAACTCAAACACGGCGGTGACACATTAAGGTTGACCGTTTTTTCAAATGAACGCAAAGAAATAGGGTACTGCATATGGAATCCGATAAATATGGCTCTGCATAATACTTTTTGCTCGAATAGTGAATATAAAATAAAAACCTAACCAACGCATACAACTGAAAGCAGAATTCATATATTCCAATATAATCAGTTCTGACTGTCCCAAGTGAGATGAAGTGCCGGGCACAAACGGCATTCGTGAAACTTATAATATTGATTGTGGTTGCTGGCACGTGCACTTTAATGCACACTCATCACACGGGGCTTTGCACGCTTTTGGTGGCGTTTTAACTGACATCGTTTACCATTATTAACGTATATCACGAGTATTTAATTCGTAACCGCGATACAAATATAACTTTTTTTAAGGCACTTGGCGCCTACTATACTATTTTTGTAAATAGAATACAGGAAATAACAAAATGTAGGTATTTATTCTTATTGTAAAATAAATCCTAGCTTTGACATTTATTTTTAAAATTGTCATAATTTCACACAGAGCGTAGGTAAGTTACTTACCTACTAGAGAAACTTCAGTCGTACTGGCTTTTAAGATAGTTTTCAACTACCTAGACAGATATACATATATCATCTATAGTGATTTCCTGTTTGTCTTGACTAAAAATCAGCTTTCGCTGTTAATTGATAACTCTGTTCATTTTGCACTATCTAAAGGTAGAATAAAATAAACAATAATTGAAAGAAGAAAATACATTAAATGAACTAAAGAAATCGTAAAATATATTAACTGGTTTATTACACAAGTAAATTACCAAATATTATTTGTTATGCTTTTTTATTACTTCCCCAAGCATTTGTTTAAAGTACTTATTTAAAGTGTGCTTAAAATCAAAATACAAGTAAATTTTAATAGTCAATGAAAATACAGCCTACAGTTTAATTTTTTGCTTGTGTTACAGGCCACACCCGGTGTGTTTGTATGACCAAATGCCTTTTTAAAACGATCAGAGAAACGATGCTGTAATGATACCTACTATTTATCCTGAGTATACGTATTTAGTTACACATTGAACGTGTTCATTATTAATTGTAATCGGTACGGGGTTGCTGTTCGTCATTACGCAGGTCTTTTCTGGGTTCATCTATATACCCTGATTTTCGCTCTCGCAATTGATTTGAGCATATAAACAGAATCTTTACGATTTTCTGAAATTTGAACATAAGTATAATGTCTTATTAGTATAATGTTTGCCGTATCTAATTTTATCAATAAGTTCGTCAAACATTATATTAATAAGAATAATATTAATTTACAATCCAAATATTTAAAACATTACATCCAACTGATAACAGGACGTAATCCAATAAATGTAGGTTAATTGTATTAAACTATGCCAATTACCAACAACTGTTTTAATTATTTACTGCAAACCAATCTTTACGCTTAGAACATTAAGGTCGATGTAGTAATGTTACCGCGGCGCGGTCACTCGTGTCTATTTGTCACAAAGCTCCAGACCAACTTATCTGTTATAGGTATCAAGCAATAATAGGCTGTCTGTCAAAGTGGTAGCCGTCACACATAGTGGATCGGTTGGCCGTCCTGTAAAATCAACGTCCGCCGGGAACTGATGGATTCAATCAATAGCTAATCCCTGTAGGATAGCACGTGACGCCGACCGGTGTGACCCCCGGGACTCAATTCATAAGCGCTCTGTAATGTCAAATACAAGCTTTCCGACGCACCTTTCTAGGACAGGTTATAATCATTGTAAGAGTGATTTAAAAATGCCAAATAACCCGAAAAATGAGTACACGTATTTGTAAAATAAATCACTAACCGACTTAAAAATAGGCGGAAATTCACAATTCGTCGGGATCTTTTTATGTATTTTTTGCATTTTACCCGATTTTTTCGAAAACGCTTGAATCGGTTTGGATAAAATATGGATATTCATTATAAAATGGCAAACCTGCATAGTGCAGCCGCCGCGCGCACTGGCTGGTCGAAAAAACTAATCCTTTCCGCGCGTCTTTTGTTTTTCTCATGATTTTCCTCTCTGAATGATTGCAAATCTGAACATAAACTTTGATTGTATTTACTTAATGTTATTCGATTCTAATTATTTATTTGTGTGCTGCCTGAGAGCTGAGCTGCCTCTAACAGAGGCAACATTTATATAATATATATATTAAGTCTCTGCTTATGTTTAAGTAAACCTAATCCAAGTCGTATTTGTACGTCACTGGTTTTTCTCACAAAATGAGGATTGGAATAGGTTTCGAACGGAAATTTATGCACGCACGATTGTTGCAGCCCTTACTTTTTCTTTTATCTCGAGACGTACGACGGCTGCTATTTGTTGTTTTTGCTGCTGAAGTTTTTATCTGGAGGTGCCTTGCCGAGCACACTTCGTCGAACATACAATTAGACATCCGAAGCCACATAACATCGGTTCTGCTTCTGAGATATTTTTACTATTATATTATTTTACTATAAAAACCTAGTTTTCATTTACGGCTCTAGTTAGCCGGCTACATAATTTGTCTTGAATTGGACTCTGCAGGTATTTCATTGATGTTAAATTTCAACTTGCAGTAGGTATTACGGCAGCGCTGCACTGTCAATGTAGGTAAAAATAACAATACATCGACACGGAAATATCCGTATATGTCGCTAAAGGTATGGGCATTGCCGCGCCAGGGACATTAGTTTTTCACAAAATAATTTTTAAAATTCACGTGTTATCATTAAAAATATCATTTGATATTTACCACTAGCTTTTCGGTGAAGGAAAACATCGTGAGGAAACCTGCATACATCTGCGAAGAAATTCAAAGATGTATGTGAAGTCCTCAATCCGCATTGTGCTAGCGTGGGGACTATAGCCCGAGCTCTCTCGCACATGAGAGGAGGCCTGTGCCCAGCAGTGGGACGTATATAGGCTGAATTATTATTATTATTTATTATTATCATTAAAAAAAACAGATGATGATTAATTCAAATATTGATCTTATACAGTTTCTATCTATTTCATTATTCTTCTTGGTAAAAATCATACAAGCCAGTACCCGCAGTCAAACCGCAGCATTAACGCGATCAGTTATGAAAGTAATTATTTTAATTTGAAGTTTTAGCAATGTTAAATTGAATAACAATGTCAAATTGAATAACAATGTCATTGCCGTGCCGTTGCAATGCTACTACTCGGAATAAAATTTAACCTTAATTAAAAAAGCTGTCCACAAAGACAAATATTGAAAAAAATATCTAAAACGTGTTCAGAACACTAATTTTAATCGTCCACAAATAACCTCAGCTTGAGAATTTATAACAATTTAGAAAAATTACCAATTTTATAAAGTGAGTTTTTTGTAAATTTATCTCACATTTGATTGAATCGTATCCAGACATTAACCATTCAGATAAACTGTTTCGAAGAAAAGGCCCCAAAACATCAGATGTGCTGAAGACAAAGGCTATTCCTGTATAATATGGACGTGGTCCCCGGGGTCTCTTTACATAGGACTCTGAACTCCATAAACTTACGATATGAACAAGCTCCTGTTTTAAACGCGTCGCGCGTCGGGTAGTAGGTACCCACAAATATTCGTCATGACTTGAGGCTTTTAGTGTTTAAAACAAGGGTGCGGGTAGTTAAAGATCAAATCTATACCACAATGAAATATTCTGAATCAATAGCTGCACCAATGGGTTTATTGCGTTCCGTGTGCATTTTGAATTGTTTCAATTCTATTTTTAGCGCTGACGGGAATACCGGGCGTAATTATTAACTTTTGTCAGCAGCGAGATAAAGCTTTAACGTTTATTTATTACGCCGCGGACTAGGCACAACTGAAAGCAATAGACAAATATTACAAGTACCTTCAGTACACTCTCAAATAAGTGCCTTAATTGAGTGCATTAAGCTTGGATCTATGCATGTTAAAATAGCATTTTAAGTATTTCACTTTAACTAAAAAGGAGATAGAAACACATTTCAGAAACACTCACGTATATCCGTCTGTGTGTCTGTCTGTCCCTCCGAGGTAAGCTCAGTGATCGCCAATACTAGAAATATATATTAATACATATTATTAATATATATTATATACTTGCCAAATTGCAGATTTCTTTATTATATATATATATATATATATATATATCAAGCATGCCGACAAAGTGGTAAAATAAAAACAAAAAAAAATCCTATGGTGTTGAGTCTCGTTGGATAGGTTTTAAAAAATGACGTAAGTGCAGAGATGTCCACAGTATGACCCCTTTTGAGACTTTTTATGGTATCGGAGGGGCAACTACTGAACACTATTCTAAGCATGGGGTTATCTCTTTCTACCACGAAACATTTTATTTCCAATGTGAACGATCCCTTTTTCTAAAGTGTAGCTAACAACGGTTTTTCGAAAAAATCCTGTTAAGTCAAATACAAATTTGGCAAATGAAACTTTTGGCTAATTTTGGATTAAAAGAAATTTAATCCTATGTATACTACATATTATGTAACCTAATAGTAGTCGCAGACTGCTGTTATGGACTTATGCAACGAACGTAAAATATGATTCTGCTTTGCAGGCAACCAGCAATTGACGGGGTGCTAAAAATAAAAGTTGTTAAAGCAAAATGTGGTAGCGATCTTCAATACACAATTTCCTGTGGCAGGTAATTCAAAACGCATTTCGTCGTCTTTTATTTTCCTTTTTCCCGGGTTTGAACAAAAACAAGCGTTTGATACAAAAAGCGGTATTGGAGCTCTCGCACCTGCTCCCGGCTGTCGAAACCGCTAGTATCTGCCCAAGCGTTAGAAAAGAAAAAGATTTAAAAACCCACAACAAAGTTTACTCAACACCCGAGCGTTAGCTTACGCGTCGTGGAAAATTATCTTACCGTTTCTTTTCCGTTTGTGTTTAAAGTCACTTTGAATCGCCCCGTATGAACGCAGTAATGAAACTTTGTTCAATATTATATATCGTCGTATACATTCATTCTGAAGGCACAATTTGCAAGCAGGCCATTGTTAACGAGCGGGTAAAGCGGCGCACTATGGCCACGTTAATGAGAACGTAATAGGTGTTCGGCGGAATGGCGCGATCTGGAACAGTGTTCCCTTCCCCGGTTCTATTAGCAGGCGTTTAACGTGCCTCGTGAATCCACAGGGGATTTGATTTGGATTCGACTCATTTTAAACTTACATTCGATATTACAATTTCCTGCACAATACCCTCTAACGAAACGGGAAAAGGGTGGCGGGTTAATAGCGATTAACACTTACTAATGCGTTTGTGAAACGAGCTGAGCTTCATGTGTTATCCTTACATATGTACGAGTAGTATCAAACGTCGTTGAAAATTACTAATCACAAGCCACTTTATGTGACACAAGGTCTCAAAAGTATTGGTGCAATCTACATCGTGTATTCACAAGAGAGCGCAGTTGTTTGACGCAGAGCTATCGCTTGTACAGGCAAAGGCGGCACACTGATAAGTCCATTACAGTAATGTGTCATGCATCTCAAACGAGTTTACGATTCGTTACACTGAATGCGATGAATATTTAAGACATCATTAATAGCAAAAGCTGAGTCTGCGTAATATGCACGCATAATTAAATGGATTTTTGAGTTTAAAATTTCACCTTAAGTTTGGATAAAGTAAATGCTGTCGCGACTAAGTGCTTTATTAATTATTTAAACACCCGCAGTAGTTAGTTGTACGAGCGCTAATTATTCGCAATATGTGTTTTATGTTTTTGTTTTAAATTACGTGATATAAGCCAACCACATTTACGCTAAAGAGAACGTTATGGCAATCTGCAAGCGTTGTGGTACTCTTACAATAACAAGCTAATGGTTGAGCTTCCAAGAACTATTAATTACGTAATTTGTCGTTATTGTTAAATGCAGGAATAGGTATCGAGCTCATAAATAAAACACAACTTCCTAGTAGTTGATCAATAACTATTCCGGGAATAGACATATTTCTCATCATTGCGTTCAGACCGTATACTACATCCACCTCAAACACTGAACTGGAATTGGTAAATTAGTCGAAATAGCACACAAACTTAGTTTACCAAATTAAGGTAGGTAAGACACTTTAGCTCACTAGTCGTTAGGAACATTAGCCTACTAAAAGCAGAGGTAAATTTGAGTGAAATACCGTCGTATGGAAAACACCGCAATTGAGGCAATGTACTGGTAAATGAAAGTGATGTGATAGGGGTAAGTAATGAAATGTATACGTACTTATGGTATATTCCATAGAACATATAAACTCTAATAGTATAATATTTAAAAGTATAACATTCACTAAGAATAACGATTATAACGAATAACAACGAAAATTATAATTTCATAATCAATAACATCCTGTAGGGCTAAGATGGTCGGCTCTTTATTATTTGTCACCATGCCTGTCACTTTCTAACAAATATGTAAGTGCGAAAGTGACGGGCATAGCGACAGGCGATAAAAATGGAACCATGCTGCCACCACTGTAAGTATACTATCATTTATGATACAATTCATGTAATATAATGTTGAATTAATATAACTTTCAAAATATATAACAACGATTACCAATAACAAGCTAAAAAAGTAACATACTAATAAACGCCTTACAATTCTCCAAAAAAAAAAGTCAGTTCAATTAGCTCGCAGTTCACCTAACACGCTCCTCCTCGCTTCGCTCGTCGTCGCACCTATCTATACTCCTGTCAAACAATACTCTTCCGTGACATTATCTACACGCTCTGCTGCTTTATATTCGAATATTATTTAAAATTTAATTCGACATTTTAATATGTATACTAATTGTAGATTATTTCAAACGGAATTATTTCTTAAGCTCGTTAGGCGAAACAATTATATATTTTATGTATGTTATATCATTATGAGCTTATACTTTTTGAAAATAAATATTTTGTACATTATACTTAACGTTATTATACGTTATGAACGTTTGTAAAGTAAAATTATACCAAAAGTGCGTATACGTTTCATGACGCACCCGTGTGATAGGTACTTTGGTAGCTGCTAAATTATAATTAGACTTTGCAACATTGAGCTCAATTTTCACAAAATTATTTAACATTGGAGTGGTTTGAAATTGTGTTTAAAGCCCGCCCATTTCTATCCAGGTCAGATATCAGCCTATTAAAGTTTCTAAATATGCTTGGAATGCGTTGTTAAAATATGCCGGATACCCCTGAATCATGGGGAACTGAGATTGTTTTATAAATCCTGAGGTAAAGGCAAATAGTGGAGTGGTAAAGGTCGAGTGTAGTGTGCGGTCCCAGCGGGTTACAATAGAGCTTTTGCTCCTTTATTGACGCAAGTATACAAATAGTGATAGGTACGTGTGTGTCGGTACGGAAATATTTCAATCGCGCTTGTAACGAGATCCCACGTGGAGGAGCGCCGCGGGCCGCCGCAGTGAAAAAAATTGAAATCAGTGGGACAACTCAAAGCCACAGGCGCTTTGTTATATCAACGGAATCCGATGGACTATTGAGTTAGCGAATACTCTCGTCAGGCAATAAACGTTTTTGGGTGTTGTTTTCTAGTCTACTAGTTTCGCTCTGAATTGCAACAGCACGAAAATTTTAGATCGCATAGTCAATCACAAACCTATAAGTAAAAAAATAGTTTAAATTAATTGGCGTGACACGTTAGCTACTTAAGAGATACATAATGAGATACGCTGGTGATCTGAAGGCTAATTAAAACATACATTTTGATGATTTGATGTTAAAAATAACTAAAAATAAAAATGAAATCACTGCATTAAAAAAATACACTAGGGAACAGGTGCAGATAATAGGTGACACGCTAGCACGGTTCCGATCTGGGCCGAGGCGCCCGACAGAAAGCATAATGTGATCACCGGTCTTAAGACTCTTAAGTCATTGACAATGAATTGTCAGAAGATTAGATCCAGACACGTACCGTTCTAGCATGAGTCATTCTTTTATCTCCCCCACTCCATACATTAAAAATAAAAATAAAAATCTAGACACGTTTAAATTGGATTTAGCTTTATTGTAATTATAAATCATTCATTATTTGGTGGCTTATTATTTACAACAACATCACATTTTAAATTTCATACAGCATCAAATAGATAGTCACGGCTAAAGTAGCCAATTACATCGGTACACATCCTTATTTCTGTGGTAACAAAAGTGTGTTACGATATATTCACGATATATTGTAACACCTGAGTGTTTCAATAATTGGTATATCAATTTTAGGTATTCTGATATGTAACCTTATCTATTTGATGCTCACTGCACCTATATGCATCATGTTTGAGGTGATTCCAAGAAAAGTAACAACTAAGTATAACAACTAGGCAACTATTAATAATATATAAAATAAGTAACAAGTTCCTCAACATAAACCAGTTAAACAATTAATTAAGAAACGAAACACATCTCTAACTTCTGCCATAATTTATATCCGATTCTCGCAACACCAATTACTTTTAGAACTTGGGATAGAACATTTGAGACTTGATATAAATCTATATTTCTTTTCAAGAAAGTAGTTTTTGAAAACTTAGTAAGTGTCCTAAATAATGAAAACGAATTTACTGTAAGACCTAAAAAACCGGACAAGTGCGAGTTGGACTCGCCCACCGACGGTTCCGTACAATTTTTTTACCTGCGTTTGTTCTACATACAAGAAAGTAATGGAGATATCTCGATAGCGGTAGGGAATACATAATAAAAAACGCGCCGTGCGCATACTAGCCCGCGCTAGATACGACGACAGCGCTAGACCACATTTTAGAGCACTCGGGATCCTAACACTACCATCCCTATATATTGATTTAAACCAACATGATTTTCATTCACACAGGTCACATGGTCACAGGCAGACTCCACGCCTCTCCCGCTGCACGCCGCGGCTGTCTGCCTGTGACCACGAACGTAACGTCACGTTCGAAACGTCAGGCCATATAATAAACGTAAGTTTACGCGATTAAGTCCCGTATTAGTTTTCAAATTATGGACTACCATCCCTATTAGTTTTTCAAATAGCTGTATTTGCTAGGGATATCTGCCCGGGTCACCCAAAACGTGCACTTGTTAAAACCAATCTCCCATACAATTAAAAAAACCGGAAAGACTGTCTATGTTGCTGGTCCGATAGATACAACAAGCTGCCAGTCTCTATCACAGAAGCGCTAAAGCTTAGTTCCTTCAAAACGAGACTTAAAAACTGGCTCGTCAAACAAGCTTTGTTTTCAAGAATTTCTTCATTATAAGAAATAGTGTAAAATAATTAATTAATTTAATCGTGTTATATCTCTTAAGTTTATTTCAATTTTAATATAACATAAAATTGAAATAAACATAATAGATATAACATGTATAGAAATAAGTTTGAAATTGTGAACCGTAATACCTGATTACCAATAAATTTGGTTCTATTTGAACAGCTGTTTATTTTCTTCAGGGTGATACTAATTATGTAACTCGCTTCTTGCTTGGCCTTTGTGCAATTAATTCGAATGCATTGTACGTTTCACCCACTGTTTTAATTTTGTTTACCGATGTCGCCATAAGCCTTGGGCCTTGGTTTCCTCTATTAGGCAAAGACATAGATATAGATTATGTCTATATCTATGTCTTTGCCTAATAGAGGATATATATTATGTCTATATCTATGTCTATGCCTAATAGAGGAAACCAAGGCCCAAGGCTTATGGCGACATCGGTAAACAAAATTAAAACAGTGGGTGAAACGTACAATACATTTGAATTAATTTCACAAAGGCCAAGCAAGAAGCGAGTTACATAATTAGTATCACCCTGAAGAAAATAAACAGCTGTTCAAATAGAACCAAAGCGTAACGCAGCTTGGTACTATTTTTCGTATTTTCACTTTGTGGCAAAATTTCTTAAAAAACATACATTGCATATAGTCATGTTAATTTATATCGTCGAATCTACTTCCATATATAAAATCTTAAGAATTCTGCTACCTTAAGAGTATGTACCTACCGATATCCTTCGAAGGAGTTGCTATTTATGTGTACCACCTTCCCTATTAAGAGTATAGTGGACGATCGCTTTTCCATACAAACGTGCTTCATTTTCCTCCTTGGATATTTACATTATTATGAAATAAAATAAACTATGGTTATTAACCAGACAGTCAAACGAGGACGGACGTTTGTACACTTTGTACTTTCGTATTAAAGACATTATTTTTCGTATAGTTACTCAAAAAGTGACACTTTACCCGCCAAGACAAACAAAAAAAAATCGACACTACACTACCCACCTTTTCTCAAACCGTTCCGTATCGTTTTCAATTCCCTCATAGCTTCGTTCCAGATAACACCAGAGAGCTCAAATGCACAGCATCAGAATTAATAGTTATGCTGAAACATAATCTAGCATTAATACTTCAGATCAATAGGACTCACTCACTCACTGATACATACCTCATGTAGTAGGGTACTTCCAGATGTGATAGAAAGGTGAAAATTGGCATGCAGCTTGGGATTTTTATACAAAAAACATGAAAAATAAAGAAATCTGTTCTTTATATTCAATATAGGCTATATTGAATACGAAATGAATTATTGGCCACATGGGAAAAGGCGAGTTTAGGACATAATAAGATATAATAACCTTGATGGCCCATTCCTCGCCAATTTTTATGTCCGTATAAAACACCGCAAAGCGCCCATCGTCCCTTCGAAGATTTGATAAGAACATGATTATGATAGGTACTCAAAAAACATAAACTTACACGCATATTTTTTATTCACACCGAGACAGTAACAAGTGTTCAAAATAAATTGCAGATAAGAATAATTTTCCCGGTTGTACGTTATGCTCAGACATCGTTGTCTAAATGCTGTGCCCGTATTTTTGCTTCCCTTTTTATAACGCAAAGTCGTCATAAAAGTGGGTACCTCGCGAAGATAAGGAAGTTATACGACGACGTCCTCCCGGCTCGAACTCGAGCAATCCATCTCTCGTAATTGCATTAGGTATATTCGCGACGCGTGGCTCGAGTCCCCAAAACGAATGATTTCTTTCCAATATCGACACTTTGAAGTACTTTTATTAAGTAGTGTCGTTCCTATATTTGTCAATATGGAACGACGCTTTGATGGTTTTGAAAAAGTACGGAGCGCTTAGGTACTTAACATTTCTGATGCAATATTTCTCATTTTTTTGTCGGGACAAAGCGGAATCGTCATACAATATAAATTAGGTACTGTATTTTCCACATAGTAGTATTCACCTTACAGTAACGAAAGGCAATACATTTACATCACCTGCCATGGTGGCTTTAGTAAGACTCAATGAAAAATACTTAGTCGGTCCATAAGTTATGTCACAAAGGTTTTTACAGATAGAAAAGTTATAGGTACATTTGGACCACATAATCAAAGAGTAGTTAGTTTAGGCTGTAATTAACACACTTTCATAGGTTGTATAAAAATCCGGACAAGTGCCAGTCGAACTCGCCCACCGAGGGTTCCGTACTTTTTAGTATTTGTTGTTATGGCGGCAACAGAAATACATCATCTGTGAAAATTTCAACGGTGTAGCAATCACGGTTCACGAGATACAGCCTGGTGACAGACGGACGGACGGACAGCGGAGTCTTAGTAATAGGGTCCCGTTGGGTACGGAACCCTATAAATGGACGACCATTAATTTTTCATACATAATAATTCAGCAAGCAATGCAATATATCACTACTTTGTTTTAACTCAAAACGTCTCATGAAGGACGCGACGTCACAACTGTCACAAGTGATCATGATGTACGAAATACATTGGCGCTCGAAAAAAAAAACAAAAATTAATTATACTCTGGTAGTAAAGACTAAACTAAAAACATCTTTCAGAATTGTTTTATAGCTGAAACCTACGTCTAGTTTAAGTTTGAGGTTATATCAAAAATACACAAAAAATATACAGGATGATTCAGGAGACGTGAGCGGGATCAAGCCTGCATATTCGGTATATTACCAGCAACTGTTTCGTACCAGTATTTGAGAGATTAACGTTAATTTAATTTTTACTGTTCAAAAAAAAGAGTTTTATTTTATTTACGATATTTATGGTCACCCTCTTTGTTTTATCCATAATAAGTGACAAATTGAATGTCATCGGAGTGTGGTTACTTTTATAAAATCATATCTCACTCAAGTGTGACATTTTATTTTCTTCATAATCAAAGTGCTGTCATAACGGTTAAAGAGGTTTTATCTTTGTTAATTAATTGTTGTAGGGTGTCCATGATTGTAGATAATCAAATTTATCCTTAAGAAAAAGTTAAATAACAGATAAAAAGCGTGATTGTTTTACTTAAATATGATGGTCAACGATTCATTAACATTTACTGATTGTGTAGTCTTAGTCCAGCTCACGTCTCATGAATCACCCTGTATATATAATAATATATGGTTTAAAAACTTGTTTAATAGTTTATTGCTTGACGTGAGAAATGCGAATTAAATCACAAACTGAAATAAATATAAACAACCAACAGTGTTTTTACGGTTGAATTGATATGATAAAAATATTCCGGTTTTTTGTTGTCATAGGGATTAAGTGCAGTCCAGGAATCCAATAAATTTAAAAATGAAGTTTAGCTTAGAAATTTCCAGTTATTTAAATTTCAGTCTCAATTTAAATCCTATTACTTATATATTCAAAGGTTTTATTCATGAAAAATAGTATTTTCCATTTTTGCTGCCTTACCGTTTACATTAAAAGAAAAAAAAAAGATATTTTCAATAAATACTTATGGTTTTTGACCAGACTTACAGCGGACATAATCCTTAGATCTTTGACAGGAGAACGAATCAATTGGATTTCAGTTGCGTGGCCATTTCGTTTATATTTAAATGGATATTAAATAATATTTATTTATTCCAAAATCATGAAATAATAAAAGACGAGTATATATAGTAGTCCCAACGGATGATGGGCGCTACTTTAATTTACATTTTCTTTCAGAATGATTACACAGACTCGTTTATTATTCAGGTTTTCGCGACTGTATGTAATTCTATTTCCGCTTTTCGCGTTCCTCCCATCATTCTCACAGCTTGACGCACATTCACAAGCACTCGGCTAACACGCGCCAGAAGATACGCGTATTCAGTTTGTGAGTGTCTCCACGTCCACTCTCCGGTTTCATATTGCATGTCAGAGCTGTTATATCCATCGTACTATGTATGTACGCGCCTCATACGAAGTAGTAGAAAATAAAGTTTGACTAATTAATACAAACGGTCTTTTTTTCTGAAAGAAAGGTTCAGTATTTATCCACTTGTAGACCAAACATATACTTAAGTAGAGCAATGCAACTCCGCTCGACTGCGGACCTGGACTAATTCTCTATATGATGTTCATGTTTAGATATGCAAGTGAAGGTGCAGAGCAAATAAGTATGATGATGTGGCAAACAAGCATCGCCGAATGTTCTTTGCGTTTAAATTGATGCCTACGCGCCAACAATCAAACACGCTTCACTTCAGTATAACAGAGACCTCGTCAGAGTAATAACCACATATTGACAAACACTTTAGCGCGGGGTTGGGCCGCGATAGTCTTAAGACAAAAGGACAAGTTTGGGTTAATTAAATTCCAGTGTTGGGCTTTCAGCGCCCTGTGTCCCGAGGAGCTCGTCACGGCGTCTTGCGCAAAGTAAAGTGTAAAAGCCTTATCACCGCGCTAGTTGCCCTCCTTCTTCCCCCGCCTCCTGCCCTTGCTTGTTCACACCCCACCGAAGATTAATGCGCTTCTAATGAATCAGCTACCGTGACAAATCAGGACGCAGTAATGGATAAGGGCTTTCCGATCTTGCGGCCACAATAAATTCGAATATTACTGATTGTTGCTTTTGTGAACATTCTTACCGTTTGTATACTTAGCTAGCTTTTGTTTAACTTACAATGTATGTAAATTGTACATAGTACAGTCAGCATCAATAGTAGCGGATGAAACAACGCGCCAAAAGTATCTGATATTCCGGATAACTTTTCCAAATATAGAATAAATCTCTAAAATTCACGTTCAAAAGTATATATTTTACATTCTTAATTTTATTGTTCTACATATAGAACCATCACTGTCTGTTAAGCTGTTACAGAATGGTAGATACTTTTGAAGCGTTTTTTGATCCGCTACGTTTGATGCTGACTGTGCATACATAGTATGTAACTGTTTGTACGGGTCAAATCTTGCAAGTTAAATTTGACTCACTACCCAGTTTTCATGGAATCCCATTTTCAAAATTCGCACACGTTAGCTGAGTGGGTGGGTAGGTACGTAGGTTGAGTGACCAGGTATGTTAGTAACATCGAGCTGGTCTGATAGTGGAGACAGGAGGTAGCCATTGAAACTCATTACTTGTGAAAATTGTGTTTGGGGTTGTTAGATGTTTTGATGAGTATTGGTTGCGTGTGGAAAGAAAAGTAAAGTCAGCAATAAAAGCTTGTATCCAAAATGAAACTTTTGACAAAAACTTATTTATACATATCTTGTTACCTTTTTGAATTTTCATCTTGGCTACCTTGGGTTCCATACTTGGCTATCACACAAGCTACAAACAGCTACAAAAGATGGAGTTATGGGGACGTTTTGTAGATCACTGGTGACTCACTTAGGGTTCTACGTGTAAGTGCCGAACGTATCGTAAGATTGTTTTTTTTTTTTCGTTCTTGATATACCCACACAAAATTACAGCTTTCTAGTACTTGCGATCACTGAGTTACGCTGTGGACGGACGGACATATGGACATGCTACAACTAGTTGGCAGGTAGTTGACTACAGAACCGTTAAAACGACAAACTTTCAAAGTGCATTATCCATTACGTATTCTATCATTAAATGGACAACTAAATGCTTTCAGACTTTCATGAATATTCTATCATCAAAACTTCCAAGGTCGCCTGACTTATTTGTTACTTACCTTCTGTTAGTTATCCTTTGGAATGAAATACCTATGTTAGCTAAATCTCGTAAAGAACTGAAGTAATTAGTCTTAAAATTAAAATTAAAAAGGTCCAGGTTTCATAGATAACGTGAAAATTAATTCAATTTACAATTAATAAGATAAATTTCATTCCAACATTAGTGCGACTCATACGAAACTGACCAAAATAATAGTCTACCGCTAATCCATTCAGATTTTTTTGTTTGCTCTTTCGTATATATGTGACGTTATTTATTGAAAGGGACCTTATTGTCGATGGCGCTTACGCCATTACCAACGATTGCTTCTATATAAATACAAGGCTGCCCTACGCAGTGCAGCGTAAGCGCCCTCGACAAAAGGTCCAGGTTTCATACACGTCACAATTAATTTAACTTACAATTAATAAGCATTCAAACATTAGTGCGACGCAAACGAAACTGACCGAAATAATAGTCTACCGGTACTCCATTCATCCGGCCGCTGTTTGGTCGCCGTAATAGGTGTCGGAATATTCTCTAAGAGCTTGTAAAAAGGGCATTGGACATGTGTTGCTGGCAGGAAGACTACTTCGCTCGCCGAGGGATTAAAACTTGTTGTTCGTTGACTGACACAAGTGTCAACAAGAAAGAGACGTCGTTGCGATAAAGCTATGGTCACGCTAATCAACCTACGGAGTAAATGACACAATGTATTATAATGAATCTGGTAGCAATTAAGGTCAACGCGGACAAATCCTTTATATGAACAATTTTGTACACGAGAGTTTATTTCTTTTTATTTTCAACCGTAGGAAAAGAAGCAATCGCTGTTTTGTTGATGAAACTATCAATTGCGTACTAGTTTTTTTTTTTTAATTTATTTAGGAAACAAACTGTCACATATTAATACATGTATAAGCTTAAGTGATAACAAACAGACATTTTAATAAACAGATTGAAACAGAGAAGGTAGGCTTTAGGCGTCTTCTTGTCTGTCACGCATACAGGGACTTCAAAACATCGGTAGGTAATTAATAAATGCATGACGTAGTAGGGAATTTAAACTGGTACACAAAATCAATTAAATAAATATATATTGCTATAGGTGATATTCTTTACCTTATGTGCAAATAATATAAAGTTACTAGATACTTAGATAAAAACATACAATATTTATGGAGAAAAGAGTAAACTTCGCAGAAGCTACTGTATTAACAAAATGATAATGAAAAAATATCTAAATTTGAAAATTTATCATTGTAGGCTGACAGGCTCATCTAAAGAAAGCGTGGTTGGCATGTACTAACAATTGTTTAAAAAAAGCGCTCGTACACGGAATTGCCCCTATGATGGCTTTGGCCGCATTGACCTTAGTTTAACTGTGTCGGATATAATATCCTATATCAAGCCTTGCAGCCGTTGTGTATTTAATATATATAATTGGCTGCTTTAAAAATAATCCATCCATCCATCAATTATTTACTTTTTTTATTCAGAATTTTACGAGTAGTAGCTGTCTGAAAGTCTAACTTCTCATTATCTTTTTTTTTACAACGTTTTATTTAGTCGCACCTTTCCGTTGTATGTGCGTCGGTCTATACTAAAATCTTGCAAGTTAAATTTGGTTATTCCCACTAGTTATCACAAAGTTGATACTAATACTAACTACTGGGATGTTTTTCCCTGACGGCGAGATGAGGATCGGCCGTTAAACTCTATTTCCTACAATTTTGAAACGTAATAAATATAAGAGCCTAGGTAGAGAGTACCATTTTGTACCATTTGGCGTTGAAACTCTAGGTCCATGGCGTCCCAGCGCGCACAAGTTTTTTGGAGAAACCGCGAAATGTCTGGTTGACGTAACTGGTGACCGAAGAGCTGGCGGCTCCCTCGCACAACGTATCAGTATTGCGATACAAAGAGGAAATGTCGCCAGCATCCTTGGTACAATGCCTCAAGTGCCTATTTTAGATATAAGCTAGTTATAGTAATCATCTGTATATATCCATTATGTAAATTGTTATTGTAAATAAACTGTTCTTGTTTACAAATTGCAAATATAGGTAAGAAATATGTAGGTGGTATGTTGACGTGCCCAAAATGCGCTCGGAAATTTAGTAGGAAGGTTGGGTACGCGAGTCATCTAAAAGCGCACCAGAGAGGGGAACAGCTACACTCTGTTAACATTAATTTAAAATGTCCACTCCAGAACACACAGTCGCTGTGGCCGAAATCGGTCAGGAGTCATCATCATCATCATAGTTCGTGTCATCCACGATAACGCGCAGATTTGACAAATCTAACCTTCAATAGCATAACAATACGAGTCAAGGCATGCGTCTTCGTTTATGACACGTCTATACAAATCCTTTTTGCTGGGCTAGTTTTTAGGATCAGCTATAGACATGTTTTCAAATTCTCCGCTACCAAAAGTGTGGTCTGCAAATATGAAAGCAAAGATTCTCAATGGAATTTTTTAGTAGGGATGAGGCAATATTCGATATTTTTTTGAATTACGCAGCAGATGCCACTCCTCTAAACAGACGTACTGACAGCCAATCATTCGATCCGCTGCCTAAATTACTCGCGGCTCGCCGCATTTGCCAAATACGGAATGGTATTTGAAAACTATTTTTACATGTGCTGATCCGCTTGTTTGATTCCGTCACCCGATTTTGAGAAAATTGCGTATACACAGCTAGAAATATGACTTTTTAAAATACAGTTGCTCACAAAGTAACGTTCTTTGTTGCTTTGTCCTGATTGACATTACCTACTCGAAACAAAAATAAATTATCAATAATTACCTAAGTATCTGAATTCATTCACTAAAATATCTTTAAACATCGGCCTGCATCCTAACCCTGTCTATACTGACAACTGACAGTGACAGCTATTAACACGGGTAGTTTTCATATAGAATTCCTTTTAGGACCTAGCTGCACTTGCACTTTGTGGCTGTGCGTTGACACTTGACATAGTTGGTCTGAAGTGGATTAGGACCGGAAGCCATCGAGAGCTAACTCACATATAGTGGATGGAGGGGGGCACAGGTCGACTCCACCGCGCTTTCTATGAAGCCATATTCTTGCAAAACCAAACGTAAGAGGGCATGTAACATATCATTTAAAAAATGCATTTAAGATAAAAGGAATGCATAAAATAGAATTGAAATAAGCAGACAAGTTTTTTTTTACATTTACCTCATTAATAAAACTACATCAGACTCAAATCAGAGTTGATGATGAGTTTAAAGTTAACTTCTTGTGTCTAAAAATTGTCTTAGTTAATAGTTATATGTATTTAACATTAGTTTTTTTGTAGATAAAATAGTGAGTAACTACTAATGTAAACTGCTCTTTTGATGCTCTTGTTAATCAAGATAAATATACTCGTGTTTTATGTAACTTTTCTCATGAAGCGAAATGTAAATAGCAATCAGACTTTGGAACGTTCTCCCACTCTCTATCAGACAAGCGCAGAACAAATTCACATTCAAGCGCATGTTGCGCAAAGTATTTCCTTAATAAACTTTCTTCTTTTCTTAATCAACTTAATGATTCACACTTGATACACATATAATTATGTATGTATCAATATATGTATGTTTATTTGTATTAAGTATATTTGTAAGTTTATCAATAAGTATATAGATTATATACATATTAATTTACTTTAAAAGACACTGCACCTACTTAATCTTTCCGGTTTAACCCATTGGTTGACTGGTATAGAATGCCTTAAGGTACTAAGTCCGCCATTTGTACCTTCATGTATTGTGCATAAAGATGAAATAAATATTCAATAAATTTCTTTGAGAAATAAAGTTCTTTAAATCTGAAACGGCCATAAAGCTGTTTTCGTCTTGTTATAAAAAATATATATTTGAACTATGCAAAAGTAAGTACAAATATAATTTGAGTAAGTCAGGGTGATCCATATATGATCGTAAGTTTATGCACTTTTTGAACACACGGCGGTTGCGTATATTTTAGCTTTTGGTATCTTTTAGTAGTTTAATTAAATATCGCAATGAAAACCTTGGATCTAAAGGCACGGTAGTGGCACCGCCAAGACCACCAAAACATACAAAAATGGCAATGGACCCTCTTTTCACGAAGTCATTTAAACTGGAAGCCTGAATTTTCAATGAACAAAGTAATGTTACTCAAGTATATTTTGAATGACATTTTATTAGAACATGTAGTTTAACAAATACTACATGTTAATTTTTGTTTACATTACATTACATTACCTATTGTTTTACCGATTATCGATAATCTTATAACTCTTATAAGGAACTTCTAGCAGAAACCTCCAAAACTTAATCACTTTTAGTGTTTAGCTTAAATAGCAATAAAAGATATAATTATACAACAATATCAATCAATAAGTTTTTGGCAAAAATTTCATTTTTGGTACAAGCTTTTATCGCTGACTGTACTTTTCTTTCCACAAGCAACTAATTACTCATGGAGACATTTCTAAAAACCCCAAACACAATTAGGTTACGTTGTTTTATCACACAGTTCCTATGGCCACCTACCATACCATAATATTGCATTGTCAACCGACTTACATATGTACGCAAATTTTCAGCTTCATCGAAACCGGGAAGTGGGTCAAATTTAATTTGTAAGATTTGATTACAGACCGACACACAGACAACGGGACAGGTGAAGCTAAATAAAAGCTTGTAAAAAAAATGATGATATCATTATAACTAATATTATTGAATAATTAGGTTCGAATTATTTGCTTTATAGTAAAGTCGCGACTGTTGCAACCTTGGAAGATTTAACAACTGGAGACGCCTTGTCTGTAATTTTCTGTACAAAACAGTCTACCGATTATTGCGGGGAGAGGCACGTCAAATGTATGTGCTTGTGACGCATCACAATACTGGCTGCCCACAACCCGTCTGTCAACGTGTCAACGTCAGTCCGACACAACTAAATTCTCCTTCAGCAATAAGGAAGCCTAAATCTTATTGTAATTAATCATTGTAAATATTCTCTCATTATATATATTCATCGAATTCCGCGTATCATTTACTATAGAAATAGTGCTCAAGGCAAGCGCACTAAATAATTAACGTACAAATAGCCATGTCAGATAAACGTCAGTCCTTACAATACATATAACCATTGTCCATAAGCTCTTAAAGGCGACTCCGGTTGTTAAATCCTCCAAGGTTGGAACATTTATGTTGCTGTAGTTGACATCTTAATGAAATCCTTCATCACCTTCCTCCTCCTTCCTCATTACTCGATGCGGTACACAAAGCAAGTATCAGGACTACAATCTCTCAGTAATTCTGGACATGGGCTAAAAACGTTTTATTGATTGCCTATAACAAGATTTGCATAAACAATAAATATTACATTTATAAAAACAAACAAAACAGCGCTCCATATTTTTTTTTGTCATTGATCTGTCAATCACAGAGACTTTATTTTTGATATTATACCACAAGACATCAGTCAATTTCAATGGTTTGATCTCAATAAAAGAAAAGGATACGAGGTACATCATTACATTGAATACACAACGCCGTATACACACATCCGGGTTAATTTCCGAACTAGAAACATCTAATATCAGTACATGATGTAGGATTGAATAAAAATTCCTTACATTACAGGTTCCTTTGCGTTGTTTTATCGTTTTTTTTAAATCTGTTTAAATATCAAGGTATATTCAGTTTGCCTCGAGGCTACAACCTCTAACTGGTCCACGCCACTAGTTATTTCCGAGAATGAATCAAATCCGATCAAAGTCTGCTTTCAAGTTTATAATATTACGCTCAACATCCTATAAATGAAATAGAGAGCGTTTTTAGGTCTTACGCAGTTGGTGCCTCAATGCTGAGGATCGTGACATCATGTCCTTCTGTTGAAGACCAGATTCCTCCATAAGCTTCTATTCCTCGCCAAGCGCATGGCCTCGTGCAGTTTTAATAGGTGCAGTGATTTGAGCACACCATCTAGTAGAAGAGGGCCCTGAGATCTGATGGCTTCAACTTTGAACAACCCGTCATAATAACTCTCTCTAGGCTATCCGGGGAGCGCAGTTATATGACACTGCACTATCCTTTAAAGTTCCAGAGTCATTTTTGCAGCTTTGAATTAATTAGAAGGTTCAATGTTTGATTCCTGTGTTACATGAAACACAGGAATCAAACATTGAATTTGGAACCTACTATTAATCGAATATGTGACATTGCATTTCTCCAAGGTATTTGGTTATTTTAGTAGTTTATTGTACGCGGTTTTCTTCCAGGTTTAACCCATAGCCCGGCGTGGAAAACTCACGTCACAACTATGAGTAGTTAAAATTTAATTTGATTTCATCATTTTAAAAGGACATCGGGACTAAGGCGGTTATGCACGTACATACCGATGTGCTGGAGCAGTGTGCAGCCTTACAGAGTTCAGGTTCTACAAGTATACCTAGTACAATTATTGTTTTTTTTGGTTGCGCAAGTAAAGGAGGCCAATTCGAACTTACATTCCAATATCAATATTATGTCATTTTGTTATCATTCGTTGGTGGGTTTCCCTCGCACTTTTTCGTACCTGCATATAATATGCACGCACGAATTATAACAAAATGCCATTTTTAATCTGAAAATGTCTCTTGAATGGGTCTCTAAAACATTTGTTAAACAATGTTTGATGGGAAAAGGCCTGGAATAGGCTAAACACTACGTCGAAGGCGGTTTGACATTTATTTTTTAATTAGAAGGTTCAATGTTTGATTCCTGTGTTTCATGTAAATAACTTACTCGTATACATGTACCACATTTTATGCAGAATAAATGATTTGATTGTTTGATTGATTGATAATACATACTAGTGCGATAAAGTAGCACCATGTGTACTGTAAATATTATTTATTATATAGGTAAAGGATATTTAGTGGCATGACCATCCGTCGCAGTGTGCTTCTACGAAACAGACAGACTGCATTCCAACTGCAACTTGTAATGAGGACTGCGTAGTCTACGTACACTTGATATATACAAGTTTGAGCTGGCATGCACCCGGTCTATGTCAGTACTTAATCCTCGTGTGATATACATAGACGAACTAATCTCGGTACAAAGTAGGTAGGTTCTTTACGTTAAGCTTTCCCGCGTATCAAAATATAGTCTATCCATTAGTTACTATAGTTTTATTTAACTAGTGGATAGTCACGAAATTAATTATATTAGTACATTTGCTAAGCAACGACGACGAACGACGACGTTTTTATTCCACCGATTTTTGACTCATAATCCTAAATATTAAACACGAGTGCTTTTTTAGTATATTATAACACTTGGGCTTTTTAATTATATTATCCGACTGAGTTAAGGAGGTAACTGATTGCAAATAATATGCATGGAAACGGATCCTTCTTAATTTGGTCGAGTAATACATTTTTTTTAACCAACTATTAGGTTTCAAATGTTAGTTCAAAGAGGTTTTATCACACCAAACATAATTTATAGATTAAATTATCTCATAAATTACATTAATGAATAAACATAACATTCTATCGATTTGATCTCCATCCGTCGAAAAGAAAAACGAAAATATTAGCTTTTTACATTTTTTAAATTGGCTGTTTGTCGAATTCGTGCGCGCCTTTCGCTTTACGCCTTACGCTTTCTTATCCTAAGAGGGGTGGCTGAAAAGTAATCTACCTGACTATGATAGAAAAGACGTAGCTGGGTAGTTTATTTTTATTTTTCTATGTAATCTCCTTCTACCGAAATATAATTATTACATTTGTCAAATAGCGACGTTTAAAAAAATCTTTCGGTTTGTCGTCAAAATATTCGTTCACCGCGGCTATCATCTCATTATCAGTAGAAAATCTTCGCCCCCTGAGATCTTTCTTTAAAAGTCTGAACAGGAAATAGTCACAGGAGGCTAAATCTGGGTTGTATGGGGGGTGGTCGATGGCGTCGAAGCCATTTCTTGTAGTGCGAGCCGTGTGCACAGGTGCGTTGTCGTGTAAAATCAGAACTCCTCTGCTAAGTTTGCCCCTCCTTTTTTCTTTTATTGCGTCTCTCAACTGGCAAAGTAAATTTGCGTAATAATCAGCATTCATTGTCGTTTTCTTAGGTTCATAATCTATTAGTAGAATCCTTTCAGCATCCCGAAAAATTGTCGCCATATGTTTACTAGCCGATGGACGAACCTTGAACTTCCGAGGCTTTTCGTCTTTGAATTTCCATTGTAGTGATGCTTGTTTACTTTTTGGGTCCCATTGTCTAATCCAAGTCTCATGACATGTCACAATCCTGGAAATAATTTCTTCCTCTTTGCTGCGACTCATGTCTAAAAACTTTTGATAACATTTGATACGTCTGTCTTTGTCCAACGCGGTCAGCATTTTGGGGACCCAATGGGCACTAACCTTAGACATGTTTAAATAGCCATGAATTATTTCATTTACCCGTTCTTTACTAATGCCCACATCTCTAGCTATCTCCCACTATTTCACTCGTCGGTCTTCAAGAATTATATTTTTCACCTTGATCATATTTTCTTCAGTGATGGCAGAAATTGGTCGTCCACTACGAGGATCGTCTTCTAGCCTTTTGCGGCCCGATTTAAATTGCCTATACCAGTACTTTATTGTGAAATCGGAAAGACATAAATCACCAAACACGTGTAACATACGTTGTTTTATCTGCGAAGGCGTATTTCCTTCTTTAGTGAGAAATTTAATCACTGAACGTTGCTCAATTTTGATCAAACTATTTTTCTGTAGCGACATGTTGCAAGCATTGTGTCAAAAACAAATGAAGAGCAACTGGCAAATAAAATTTTGTAAATTTGAAAAAAGAATAGTCAATAAACACAAATTCTTACAGGCCAGCTTTTTTTTAAATTATTATAGGCTAGGTAGATTACTTTTCAGCCACCCCTCGTACGCAGGATCGTCTTCACTATTAGTAGACTAATAGTGAAGACGATCCTGTCATCTAACCTACAATTTTTTTTATGTCCTACTATTCAAAAGTAGGCAACTTTTTTTCGGCAACGATGCTTGCTGAGTTGCCTGAGTAAGGTACGAGATTGAAAAGCTTGATTTATAACACTATTGTATACAATACTTTTTCTATGAGTCATCTAAAATAATACTTTTTCTCCTCGTCAACTATAATGGTTGAATTAAGACTTCGTATGCCAAACTATAATTGCGTACTTTTCATGTATGGGCTCTCACTCAAACTTAAAATTCATTTCGATACGCTGTAGTCAACTGTAAAAAAAATTAACCAATCACGTGCCGGCGCGCTCCACTAGACAAGACTAAACAGACAGGGTAGTGGCCCTGCCTATGAAGCCGATGGTCCCGGGTTCAAATCCTGGTAAGGGCATTTATTCGTGTGATGAGCACGGATATTTGTTCCTGAGTCATGGGTGCTTTCTATTATATATATATCGTTTTCTAAGTACCCACAACACAAGCCTTATTGAGCTTACTGGGACTTAGTCAATTTGTGTAATAATATCCTATAATATTTATTTATTTATTATTACATTTGGTGTAATGCTTGATCTACCTATGCCTAACAATTTTGCGCATCATTTACGTTACGTACAAATGTACATCACTTTTATCTCAGATGTGACAAAACAACCGCCTAACCCATTCACAACTAATGTCCCTAAAAGCGTTTAAATGTTCCATGAGGCAATGCTGCAAGGCGCTACGCCAGATGTCACATTTTACTAAATATTAGCAGGGCGCACTCAGGTGGATTTTCACCTAGTATTTTTTTACATTAGTACATACAAATGGCGAGGATGCTTACATTTTGCAGGTCGAACTTGACTCGGCACTTAGCGCGCCACTCGTCTTGAATAATACGCTAAAACATTTCCATGCTGACACACGAAAATAAATGCCATTAAGTAGTATTTTCGTGCTGTCGCTTACATTTCTCTCGGGAGTAGACCTAGAAAGAGGTGTCCTAAGGCTTGTAGTCATTTCATCTTTATATGAAACTTCTGAGAATATTGACGTATATATATCATTGTTACTCATATCATTAATGCACTTGGTACATACAAGGCGTGTCGTGGTACGGCGGTAAAAAACTGAGACAACTATCAATAAATTATTGTCGTCCTTATCATTGCGTTCATGTATGAAGGTTTTGCATCAATTGCACAATTTGAAGTGTTTACGTCAGGTTGTCAAGACAAACCAAAATATTAGCAAAGCTGGTATTTGATTTTCTTTAGAATGCCTTGCGGGTGGCTCTCGTTACGATGCCCGAGATTCGTTGAAACACGTAGAAATGCAGGCTTTATCGAAAACGCTTCCCAAATTAACGACATCAACACAATACTCGACTGATAACCGCGGCTCTTCAGCGAGTTCGTGAGAATAGACCAATCGCCCCTGGTCAGCTTGAAAGGGCCATGAACGGGATCGTGCTAGTGCAAGTTGAAAAAAGCACTTCAGACAGGTACAACGTCAACTACTAACGTACTCGTATTGCTCGGTACTGATAACGAAACTGTGCACAAGATTTTAAAAAGGCATGGGAGACATCCCTTCAAGTTTTTAAAGGTGCAAAAATGACTCCCCGGTGATTTGTTAATAAGACTCATTACTGAATTTGGTATCCCATGAGCCGTGGCAAAAATGCCGGGACAACGCGAGGAAGAAGACTGAATTTGGTATTTACAAAAATAAACATTAAGATACCTAGGGTGTCTATTTAAGTTTCACTTGGTTATTGCAGGCAATTAAAATTTTGTTGGAAAATTAATAAAGTCTGAATTTTTGGTTTATTAATTAAATTAAGGTCATGGTTAAGTTAAAGAACTACATATGTTATTTTACCCTACTTAAAA
The DNA here is from genome assembly GCF_033807575.1 of Cydia pomonella. NCBI lineage: Eukaryota > Metazoa > Arthropoda > Insecta > Lepidoptera > Tortricidae > Cydia > Cydia pomonella. The sequence goes on from NC_084712.1 coordinate 13,410,871, forward strand.
AAAGCCCACTTGCCGGTAACAGACTGTATATTATTTTGTAAAGACTGGGCTTACTAACACTACGTATCAGTACGTATTTCGTTGGTGTCAAAATCATTTTGGTGACACCAACGTGGTTTAATCGTCAGCAAGAGACGATAAAGAGCAGTTGTCAGAATCATATGCAAAAAAAATGTGGACATTCTAAGTAAAATGTTGGAAAAGTCAGACTACAAGAAATTGAAAATAAAGATGTATTTTAACCACAAAATAATTCCATATGTTGTCATTTTATTTTTTAATACTTTACGTACCTATATGACTGGCGATTGCTTTAATTATTCAAAATGATGGTCAACGTTACGCGCAGATTAAATAAGATCCGCCATTTTCATATCAAAGCGCAATAAATTTCCGTTGGCATCAGCATTGATTATTATTTATAACTATAAATTCCCTTGAAAGCAAAAACAACTTGAGTACCCTTCTGTCGCAATAGGCTGGGCAGGGACTATTATTAAGTATCATTGTCACAAGCAAAAAAGAGTTCTTTAGACTTTTTGCGGTAACTGAATAACGGATTACCCGACCGTGTTCGTTACAGCTTTAATTGAAAATCTTTATTTAGCTTTACTTCCACTATTTATTTCCACTTTACCACTTTTTTTCTTTCAAATCGAATATTAACGAAAATATTTACCTTAAAAAAATTGTGTTAGAAAACTCTTATTCGTTTTGAAAGACCTATCTAACGACACCCCATAGGGTTGAAGTGAAAAAAATATTTTTCATCACACTTGCTCGAAAAAGATCTTATGTCATGCAGGTGTGCTGAAGGACAAAGGCCCATTTTGTTCCCACGGGAGTTATGGATTGTGAGTTATAGTTTTTTTTTTTAATTATGTTACTTATTCATACAAACCAAGTTAGTATAAATGAGTTTTACTTTTAAAATACTGACGTTCATAATTTAATTTTTCTCTTTATGTTTAAAATATATTTAATTTATAAATTTAACAGCCGTTTTAAATATTTTTACATAATTTTCAATCGTGGCTGAATACCGAATAGCCTTCGATGTCTCACCTGCCAAGAAATTACAAAATGGCGGACGAATGTTTGATAAAATCACCGTATTTTAGAATTATTTCGCTTAAAATTTAGTCTTTTCTTCGCAAGTGTGATGAAAAACATTGTGTGTAACTCCGGGGGTAAGAATATTGCAAACTCGGGTCTTTAATTCCCTCGTATCCAAAATTTCACTTACCCCCCTCGTTGCACAATGTACTATTATCCCCACTTTACGTGTAAGGGATACCCTAAAAATTAAATTATACTTTATTTTACCACTATGTTGGCATGAATGTTTTATATATCGTTTGCTAGCACTAACGCTCACGGAACAAAGACGCCAAGCATTCAGTTTTTTTTTTGCTTTATTACATGTACTTATAGTACCTACCTTTTAAATATCTTTGTAACACTTTTTACAGAATGTTAAATATTCGTCGTTTTGTACTCCACGTAAGTACTAGTTTTGGAGTTTCTAGAGATATTATCTCGGTTTCAACTTCATGTCAATTGCGTCCTTCTTCCTACTGACGTCAGTATTTAATTCCTAGTTCCAGTTTTAAACTATCTCTCTGCCATTGTATTGTATTATAAAACGGGAGGTTTCCGCAAGTCGATGACTAGCGTCTATGTTGTGCGAGAGGGGGATAGGGTAGTCAAGCGTATGCATATTATCAACACTTATTAAAATTGTGTTGTTGTTGTTCTGATGAAAGAAGCGCCTGGCGTCCGTTAGCTCGTTGGGGGGATGTAATTCGGAAAATCACTAGACACTTTTGGATGAGACTAGCCCAGGATCGGGATAAGTGGCGTACACGAAGAGAGGCAGTATGCTCAGCAGTGGGCGACTGAAGGAAAAGATGATGATGATGAAAATGTTTTTTTCTTTGTTATAGAATGAATTACTTATTTATATACAATAAAAACCACAACACAAGCATGTGTATCCTGTGGCCGTGCTCGCGTTGTACGCAGATGACGCTTTTTTTACTAGTATGAAAATTCGTGTTAAGTGTTTTGACAGCCCTATCTTTACATTTGAAATATTGGTCCGGTAACGTATGTGTATGGAACACGGAATTCCTGAAATAATATTGGTCATATTGCTTCGTTCGCTGAAATATTATTTAATGCAACATTAAAACAAGTTTTTTGGCAAGGCACTGATAAGCTAACTAAATTGAAGTTACTTTTGGATTAAATTAAGAAACAAAAATATAATTTGATGAGACAGGCGGACCCTAAAATCACTGTCGAAATTTAATTTGGACTGTATTTAAAGAGATCATAATAAAGCCTGTTTGTAGGAATGGAGTGAGCAGAGGGAGCGAGGGCCCCGATTTATATTCAATGGTCGGCTATAAAGAAAGCACGACTTTGACCCCTTGTAATTACGATAATATTTTGTTTAGAATACAAATTATACATCCCTGACCCTCTGTGCAGAGAAGATTTTATATACTTTGAGATTAACAGACATATAATATATAGTGGATCTTTTTACAGTTGTCATTTTAATTTTACAGTACCTTCTATAAAATATGTGATTTAGAGAACCTTTAGATTCGATAAGACCCTGTGCTAGTTGCAGCAGTTAAGCTAATACAAACCAAAACGACACGGGCAAGAGCCGTATCTGTTCGGTGTACCCCTTTACCACTACCACATTAAAGTGCCAAAAAGGAGTCAAGGTCAAAAGGGGCTCTACGTATTGGCTTTGGCTCCGCGCACATCTCCCAAAAGACCCGAACACCATTGTTCCGTGAACGGGGAAAACAAAATAATTAGGGTGGAAGGGCGATATACCGCCGACAAACATGTTTTTCTATTTAATTGAGATTGAATCGGCTGTTTTAAATAGAGACACGTCGGATGTCGAGCAAAACCACTCTGACTTAAATTTTCCAATCTCTTTAATGTTCAATCATGCAAATAATTTTATGAATATAATAAAATAACTTCACCGACCGTTACCGGTCATTATCTTTGTATGTGCTCTGGCGCGAAGCTAATGTTATTGATCTTCGGGAGAGGTTGTAAGAAACTTAAAGAAACTCCAATCGACCCAAAACTTTTGTCATGTAACAACGTAATTAGCCCCAGGGAGTTAGAGGGCCCATAACTTGTAACAAATTCTTTATCTCGCCTAGCTGTTCATTTCGTGTAACACCAATTAAGTTTTCAGATTACACTTAAGCGTTTTATAATAAATTACAATACAAAACATCTTTTGATCTTTTGATTTAGAGGTTGTGTTTAAACACTATTTAAAGAGGGTGCCGCTAACGTGATATTGTAAACTAAATGTTATAATCTCGAAATTATTGATAAAGTTAAATGAGTTAGATGACGAATGGGTTGGATGAGTTGAAATTAATGTATGTATTTTAAATGAATTTAAAATTAATAACATGTGGCCAAAACCTAGTAGATTAATAATGTTAGCGATTAACCTGAGATATCCCATATCATCAAATTAAACGCAATTATTACCCCTACATAAAAATATAAAAAAATAACTTGCCTAGATAACTGTTATTTGCCTAATAGTATGTAAAAATACCTATGTAAATTGTATATCTACGGCTGTTGTTGTCCTGAATACCAATAAAATAAAAAATAAATAAAATAGACTAAAATAAGCTGAGCAGCCATATGTACCAAATTAGTTAAAAGTAAGAGAGTGACTTTCCAAATACTTTACCTCGCCTACTAGCTGTTAATTTAATTTAATGTAACACCAATTAAGTCTACATTTTTTACTTAAGCGGCTTCATAATCTTGTCCAAAAATGTACATGTGGGGGCCATGTTATTATTTGTGTAGTTTTTATTTTATATCTATAGTCTGTTTCATATCTAGTATTCATTGACGGACGAGATCCGTACATAGTAGTTACGTATAGCGGAGACAGAGCGCCGGACGTCATCCTTTGTTCTAGTTCGCAACCGGTTGCGCGAGCGCTGTCCGCCGCAACGCGCCTGCGCCTCTAGCGCGGCGCGGCCAGTCGATCTATCCGCTCGATACTGAACGCACGTCGCTTTGCGCTCCGAAACCTTTACGTGATCCTATCTTGCTTTGCTTGTTTTGTGTTCCTTTCACCTTCTGTGCTTGTGTGCTGACTTTCTTCTGTGCTTGTGCTAATAAACTGCTGTGTCGTGAATTGCCGACTTTGATTTTTAGCGCCAAGGACAGTTCCTGCTAATTACCACAAAGTAGTGCCACACTGGTGACCCCGTTGGACACGAAAACATTCGTAAACGGAACACAGGGAATAACCCGGAATATGTCAGATAACGAGTCTGAAGCAAGAAAAAAGAATAACGATGAACCGCGCAGCACGCGGGCGACATTGCGCGTTTCCACTGACGCATCCGAGATTTGCCGGGTCAGCGTCAAAGTACCACCGTTTTGGCCGGAGGAGCCGGAAATCTGGTTCGCCCAGATAGAAGGACAATTTCACGTTGGAAACATTACACAGGACGTGACGAAATTCAACTACGTCGTAAGTCAACTAGACCAACAATATTTAAAAGAAGTGAAAGACATTGTCATTTCCCCTCCCGCCACGGAAAAATATGATAAATTAAAAGCGGAATTAATCAAGCGACTCACGGCTTCAAAGGAAAAGAAGCAACTACAGATGGTAATGCACGAAGAGCTTGGGGACCGAAAACCATCGCAGTTTTTACGACAGCTAAAAAGCCTGGGAGGCCCAACCATGCCTGAAGATTTTATAAAAACCCTGTGGACAACGCGTCTTCCTATGAATATCCAGACTTTTATCGCAGGACAACCTGATACCAGCTTGGAAGATCTCGCAGAACGGGCAGATAGGATAAAAGACTTGGCAACCTCACCTCAAGTAGCCTCCACATCTACGTCCGGGCCTGGATCCCACATGGAATCATTAGCCAACGAAGTAGCCGAACTCAAAAAACAAATGCAATCAATGCACATGAAGCTGGACCGCAACAACCGCTACCCACGCTGCTCGCAATCTTATCAGCCATCTCGTAGCCAGTCAGGGCAACGATCTAACTCAAGCTACCGCAAGTTCCCAGTTTGCTGGGTTCACGCTAAATACGGGAAAAGGGCTACCAAATGCATTAAACCGTGTGATTTCGGGTCGGAAAACTTATCGGGCAATCAGTAGTGGCGGCCAATGATTGCCCCAAAGCTTCTAGCCGCTTGTTTGTAACAGATCGTAAATTGAAGACACGGTTCCTCATTGATACCGGCAGTGACCTCTGTGTCTTCCCGCATTCTGCACTCAAACAACGCCGGCCAAAGACCGATTTTCAACTGACCGCAGCTAATGAATCGATAATAAATACGTACGGTTACGTCCACCTTACTCTGGACTTGGGCCTTCGCCGCGATTACTCTTGGCGATTTGTCGTTGCCGACGTGACTAAAGCCATCATCGGAGCCGACTTCTTAGGTCATTATAACCTCTTAGTCGACATCCGACTTCAGCGTTTAGTCGACAACACAACTTCATTGCATGTCGCGGGGTTTCTACCGAGTTCATCTAAAAATATTTCCTCGATTAAGGTAGTAGGCGGTGACAGCAAGTACCACGACATATTGAATGAATTCCCAGAGATAACACGACCATCAGGCGTACAGCGAGAGCTAAAACACAATACAGTGCATTTTATCAAAACCACCCCCGGGGCTCCAGTCTCTTCCTCCCCACGTAGACTAGCACCCGATAAGCTGCAGATAGCAAAGAAAGAGTTTGAAGCCATGTTAAAGGATGGCACTGCACGGCCTTCACAAAGTCCATGGTCATCTCCCCTTCACCTCGCGCCCAAGAAGGAAAACGGTTGGAGACCTTGCGGAGATTACCGGATGCTGAACGCAAGAACCATACCGGATCGGTACCCTATACGCCACATACATGACTTCGCGCATAACATTACCGGATGCAAGATATTCTCGAAGTTAGACCTCGTGAAGGCATATAACCAGATACCGGTCAGCCCCGAAGACATACCGAAAACCGCCATCACCACACCGTTCGGACTATTTGAATTCCCGTATATGACGTTCGGATTACGAAACGCAGGGCAAACTTTTCAGAGATTTGTAGACGAAATCACGCGAGGATTAGACAATTGTTACGCCTACCTCGATGATTTTCTCATTTTCTCAAGAAACAGCGAAGAGCATGAGACCCATCTTCGCCAGATCTTCAGGAGACTGTCCGAGTACGGCATGCTAATAAATACATCGAAATGTATCTTCGGCGTGTCAGAGATAAACTTCTTGGGCTATTCTATAACTGCTAGAGGAACCAAACCCCTGAACGACAAGGTCGAGGCCATTTCCAGCTTCCCAGTACCGAAGAACGTCAAGGGGCTAAGAAGATTTTTAGGAATGTTGAACTTTTATAGACGCTTCATTCCTAGGGCAGCTCAAGTTCAAGCACCACTTAACTCCCTCTTGGTTGGCCCAGTAAAAGGCTCACACCCTGTTGACATCACGGGCAGAGCACTAAAAGCTTTTAATGACTGCAAACAGAGTCTTTGCCAGGCTGCATTACTGGCTCACCCTGACTGCCATGCCAGGCTCGGATTGGCATGTGACGCATCAGATACAGCAATCGGGGCGGTCTTACAACAATTCAAGGAGAGTTCTTGGCAACCACTAGCATTCTTCTCAAGGAAGCTCAGCCCAGCTCAACAAAAATATTCACCATACGATAGAGAGTTGCTAGCGATTTATGAAGCCGTAAAATATTTTAGACACATGGTCGAAGCACGTAATTTCACCATTTATACCGACCACAAGCCTCTAACATTCGCGTTTCACAATCGCAAGGAGAAATGCCCACCTCGCCAATACCGCCATCTTGACTATATATCGCAATTCACAACGGATATTCGACATATAGCTGGTACAGATAACGTCGTAGCTGATACCTTATCCCGTATCGAAGAAATTTCATCGCCTGTGAACCTTGAGCATTTGGCCAAAAGTCAGGCCGAAGACCCAGAACTGGCCCAACTCTTGCAACAAACCACGTCATTACGACTTATAAAAACCAAGGTTCCTGGAACACACGCTGAACTTTATTGCGATATCAGTGTGAAAAACCCGAGGCCATACGTTCCGAAGATCTTTAGACGACAGATTTTTAACAGCCTTCACAGTCTGAGCCACCCAGGGGCTAATGCTTCAGTAAAGTTAGTAACAGAACGCTTCGTATGGCCTGAAATGAGGAAGGATTGCCGAGAATGGTCACGGTGCTGCCTGCCCTGTCAGCGGTCCAAGATATCGCGACACGTCTCTGCACCTATAGGAACATTCCAACTGCCTCGCGCAAGATTCAGACACATCCACATAGACCTCGTAGGACCACTACCACCTTCAGAAGGATTTCGATACTGCCTTACTGCGGTAGATAGGTTCACGAGGTGGCCCGAGGCAGTACCGATAACAGATGCAACTGCAGAGACCGTAGCCAAGGCCTTACTTTCCACATGGATCTCGAGGTTCGGCTGTCCTGAAGAAATAGTCACAGACCGTGGCCGCCAATTCGAGTCGTCTTTGTTTAAGCATCTTGCCCAAATATCCGGATTTCAACACAAGACAACCACTGCATATCATCCGGCGTGCAACGGTATCGTGGAGAGATTCCATAGACAACTTAAGGCAGCAATCTCTTGTCACTCGGCAGAAAAATGGACGGAGTCGTTACCGATAATTCTTCTGGGTGTCCGAAGCGCATACAAGGAAGATCTACAGGCATCGTCAGCCGAAATAGTATACGGCGAAACCTTACGATTGCCAGGCGAATTCTTTGAGCCACATATGTCAGGATCTACGGATATTACTGATTACATGGCTCGTCTTCGCCAGTCAACTAAAAGACTTCGACCACTGCCAGCCTCACGCCATGACAATAAGTCAATATTTGTTTTTAAAGACTTAGCCACATGTAGCCACGTTTTCCTGAGGGAAGACGCATTGCGCGCCGCACTACAACCTGCATACACTGGACCGCATCAAGTACTAGAGAGAGATGCCAAGGTTTTCAAACTGATGATTAAAGGAAAACAGGTTTCCGTATCAATAGATCGGTTAAAACCGGCCTACATAATGGATAGCAACAATAATTCCGAAGAAACTAGAGCAAGTATGACCAAGGATCCAGTTGTAACCAGAACAAGGTCAGGTCGTGAAGTACGCCGGCCATGCTATTATCGCCCGTAGCGACGGTCTCAGGAGGGGAGTGATGTGGGGGCCATGTTACTATTTGTGTAGTTTTTATTTTATATCTATAGTCTGTTTCATATCTAGTATTCATTGACGGACGAGATCCGTACATAGTAGTTACGTATAGCGGAGACAGAGCGCCGGACGTCATCCTTTGTTCTAGTTCCCAACCGGTTGCGCGAGCGCTGTCCGCCGCAACGCGCCTGCGCCTCTAGCGCGGCGCGGCCAGTCGATCTATCCGCTCGATACTGAACGCACGTCGCTTTGCGCTCCGAAACCTTTACGTGATCCTATCTTGCTTTGCTTGTTTTGTGTTCCTTTCACCTTCTGTGCTTGTGTGCTGACTTTCTTCTGTGCTTGTGCTAATAAACTGCTGTGTCGTGAATTGCCGACTTTGATTTTTAGCGCCAAGGACAGTTCCTGCTAATTACCACAAAGTAGTGCCACATACACGTTATTAAAAATGCCTAAAAACTTGGAACAAATTCTTCGTACTCTTTAAAAAAATACATTTTAGGTTATTGTATAATATGGAAAAGTGACTGTATATCAGATTTACTTTTATTAGTACAATACACGACAAAAAAGTACCTAAGATTCATATCTGCAAATGAAGTAAAGCAATACTGTAGATAGAATTATCGGGCTTGAAGCTTGAATATCGTGTGGATTAATCTCATTATAACAGAAAATACCTTTTAAAATATATAATATGGTCTTCCTTCGTTAATTAACGTTTAAGTTATCCTTTTTTTACCTGGTAATCGGTGAGGTTTTTTTTGTATTAGGTAAGTTTTATAAATTATTTTAAATATTAAATATTCTGTATTCAATACTGTTTTTATGAAAAAATCTGTATTTATTTTTAAATATCCAGTCACTGTCATATTACATTTTGTGACTATTACTAGGTATCAAATATACTGAAAAGAGCCACTCATGTATTTTTAAAAGTCGATGATTGCTTGACATGTTTCACTCCATAACTTGCGTTTTGATATATTAAAAGTCTTATACAAGTTTTGCAATAATTGCTAATAATATATATACAATAAAAACAAATATCAGGTCATGAACTACATAATTAAAGCTATCTATAATATTTTATTTTACAATCTACTACACGTTCAGTATTTTTCTTTTCAATCTATGTCCCATATCATATAATCAGCGATATCATAAACTGTAAGTAGAACGCTTGAACACGGCGCCTGGACCTTGATGGGCATTTCAGTTTGGCGTGCTATTTCTAAAGATGAAAAGAGAATTTTTGCTAGAAGTACATTGAATTTCGCTGACTTAAGTAGTTTTGAACGGAAAATTATGTTTTGTTTTACTCTTACTATTAAATAGTATAAGTTGAGAACCGATAGTATGCAATGGCCAAAGACGTTTGAGTAAAAGGACACTAAAAAAAACAATCAAAATTAACGACTCTGGTACATACATATTCCGTTTTTTTAATGTATCCCGAGTAAAAATTAGCTAAGTATATAGTGCCTTAAATTTGCGATGTCTACAGGAAAGACGCGAATAAATTTGCTAAAAAAATGTGTATGACCGGAAAAGGGATTTGCGAAACACTCATTTAATGGTAATGACGATGCTGTTCAATTGGTATTTTATTCACACAGTACTGCGCGCGTATACAGTACTTTCGGGTGGCAACTGTAGGTGTATCACTTTGGCGGCATTACTGATGCGTCGTGGACGCCGCCACTAAAATTATCAATTTCCTCCATAAAACGTCACATTACTGTCACGATTGGAACGTTCAATCCGTCACTCATTTTAACTAGGCAATTGACAGTGACAGAGCCCACGTCGAGGCAGCAGCAGTAATGCCGCCACTATAGTTCAGGTGCAGTGGCCATCCAAGTGGCAACTTGACAGTGCCTTCGGGTTAAGAATTGAGGTGACATTTGAATGTCAACTTCAATTGTTGCGGCATCAACGCTGCTGCTGTATGTGTCAACTTCCTTCATAAAACTAGTGACGATCGCTGCTGCATTACTGCTGCAATTATGACGTTCAATCCGTCACTCATTTTAACTAGGCAATTGACAGTGACAGAGCCCACGTCGAGGCAGCAGCAGTAATGCCGCCACTATAGTTCAGGTGCAGTGGCCATCCAAGTGGCAACTTGACAGTGCCCTCGGGTTAAGAATTGAGGTGACATTTGAATGTCAACTTCAATTGTTGCGGCATCAACGCTGCTGCTGTATGTGTCAACTTCCTTCATAAAACTAGTGATGATCGCTGCTGCATTACTGCTGCAATTATGACGTTCAATCTGTCACTCATTTGAACTAGGCAATTGACAGTGACAGCCAGATTCGAGGCAGTAGCAGTAATACCGCCACTATAGTACAGCTGCAGTTGCCGTCCGAATGTCTACTTGACATTGCCCGCGGGTTAAGGATTGCGACATGCACTGCTGCGACCTTACTGCTGTGACATTACTACTGCGACATTACTGCTACGGCATTAAATACCGCCGCTGTATCTGTCAACTTCCTTGATAAAACGAGTGACGTTCGCTGTCGCATTACTGCTGCAATTAAGATGTTCAATCCGTCACTCATATTATCAAGGAAACTGACAGATACAGCGGTGGCATCAACGCCGCCGTAGTAGTGTCGCAACATTAATTTTGTTTGAATATGTACTTATTTTAGTAATTAAGTAGTTTTAGAATATCAATAATGTTGCTATGCCCTGACAGGGTAACCATGCATGCACTCAATACATATTAATGCAGCTGAAGTGGCCACCCGAAAGTCACCTTTATACTATAGTGTTGCTAAGTCTAAATATAGAGAGATTACTTAGGTAGGTACTCCATAGAGACTGTCTAGTGTCTAGTCTTGGCGTTGTCGTCTGGCAATGACTAACTTTAGCAAATGATAATGGTGAAAGTGTATTTAAGTAAAATTGCCAAGGTATTTGAGACACAGATCAAGTTATTAAATCTAGCTAAACCTCGTAAAGACGTTGGGCATCGCTTCTAATGCAATTTCCCTGTAACCATAAAATAACTCCATGGACCTGGACCCTTCAAAGGACAGGTGTTTTGGCTCGAATTAGTCATAATTATGCATGAGACACATCGGCTTCGTTAATCTTGCAAAGTTGTCATGGCCCAAGTTGGTGAGGCTGTTAGCGGTAGTGGGCCGACGCATGTTTATTTCGGAGATTGCGAGGGTGTAACTCGAGAGTGTTTGCTGGTTTTGAGGGCGAGCGCAAACACACCCGACTCGGAGCGAGCTTAACGAGCCAACTCGGCTCATCTCGCTCTCCAACCAATCATAACGGCTTTAAAAATAACTGGGTCAGCTAAGAATGGTTCACAAATTTGAGATCTACGAATTTTGTTTGGCCTTAATTATCTTGTAATAACCCTGTTTGTTGTGTAGGCTGTCTAACTGAACAAATAATATATATGTATACAGTACGAGTACAGTGGCAATGTATGTAATAAATAGCAGAATGTTTACCATCGCTTATAAAACCTAAAAATAACTACTTAGAAATAAATTGATAAAACTACATAATTTTCTGCTATAGTCCTGTGTCCTGTTGTAGTATTAATATAAAATTATACATTTTATAAGAATTGCTATTTGATTTGACAAAATCTTCATTTATAAACTGGTACTAACTATCCAGCCTCTAACGGTCTACATAGGTGGTGTTTCGTTACTTAACATCTATGTATAACGGAACAGTTTCAACTCGAATTTCATAAAGTCCGATATGATAATCTGACCAATATATGCCTTTTTAACATTGACTGTAATAATTAACTCTTTCTACTTAACTCTGGTATTTCTATTATTTCTAATATGCGAGATATAGAAAATTTATAAGGTTGAATTAACGGGTAGATTTTCCATATTTCCGCAGGGTTAAATTATTAAGGTGCAGTAGAGTCAGAAAGCGGAGTATTCGAAAAGTCGTAGCGCTGTTTTGGAGCACAACGTATTGTGACTACGTACTGCGCGCTACGACTTTCGCTAATTACATTTTTGGCAGCCGTAGCTTTTTTGACTTTCGCTCGATAGAAAAAAATCACGAACATGTCTTAAATGCACTTTAAAAAATTGTTAAAAAAATTGCGCTAAAGCTAAAAATATGAAAATTACTTATAAAAATCGGCAATACCATATTTGAGGGAACTTAACCCTTTTCTAGGCCGCACCAATCTACAAGGTTTTCCCAAAAAAATCAAATATATTCAAATAAATCCCGCTTTGATGATTCATTTGAAGACAAGTCACATTTTCCGAAATAGCAATCTATTTTGAACTTTAAATCGGATGATTAAGGTTGCAATTCTATTGGCGCGTATGTGGTCGATAAATCGTACTATGCCTGGAAAACAGTTAAGTAAACGTTCAAAAAATTAATATTCAAAAACATGAAATCCGCGCTCCCGGGCACGCACAGCCATCTCGCTCACGTTTACGCTCAGTGACAGTAAGAGAAGAACATGAACTTATTGTGCCTTAATTTCACATCCCTCTTTTTACACAGTTTTGCCCCTCGAATGTTTCGTTTTTATGAATGGCGGTTAGTGACTTGATGCATGCATTTTATGTATTTAAAATGGAGACATACATTATTTTAAGGTGTGTATTAGTATATTTTCCATTAACCTCAGTAGCCATAGGTTTTCGATTTTAATAAGTTTCCATTTATCCAGAATATAAAGTAAGAAATATTCAAAACTCAATAATTACTTACTTCCGGCCAGAGACCCAAAAAAAAACTTAGCCTATGACACAAGAGAGCGCCGCTCTGCTATGTCTGTGAAATAACAAAGTCTAGCAGATCACGTTTTAATAGGAGTTATAACAGCATGCACTATAGTTCTAGAGTTCCTTATACTTTATAGCAATAGTTCTGGCGGTTTTAAAACAAAAATCAATACTATGGATTTTTGCCAAATGATATGCTAACTTCACACACTAGCATATCATTTAGTTACAAATGGAATAAAAAAAATGGGTTGCCTTGTCACATGATAAAAAAGAGTTCCTGACAAAAAAAAACATCTCCGAGACGATTTATTACAATTTTTTATTCTTTTTAAATTCTATGATATGCTAACTTCACACGTGTCATGCTGATGTAATTTAACAAGGCACAGACATATATTTAGTTTAAACGATAGCTCTTGCTCTATTGTTCGTAGAACTCAGGAGTTCTCAGAGTTCTTGGTCCTAAATCAAGCCAGGAAGGCAGTAAAAACGTAACTATCATAATCTTCAAATGTAACAAAATTCATATAAAATAAACTAAAATATTTTTGAAAGTTCTAGGCATGTTTTGTCTTAAATTATAGCTGTGAGTCTAATTGATAAAAAAACAAGGGAGTACCCGGGCCAAGTCTGACATTTATAGTTGAAAAAATATTATCTTTGAAATTTGGATTTTGTCAAAATAAAGACATCATAATGCTGATACATTTTTAGCAGATTTCACTCTGCTATACTGTGCTTGTATTTCACGCCAGTTGGGTACTCCGAGGCCGGATAGGTATTTTAGGGCTTACTCCAGCGGTATCTAGGACGCCTAGACGGACGTTTTTCACCCGAGTGCCCTTCTTACGGCTCAATCCTCTCCCATCCTCTATCACTATCTGAAGGTAGCTCCCTATTCTTTCTGCGTCTCTAACTTCCATTTTTCATGATCGTCATTAAAAATTTAATATTAACAATATTGTCTAGCACTCATACTTTGTTCTTTTCTTAAGATATTTGCAAAGAAAAGTGACTTTTGTCACCCCCGACTCTATGGAATATTACAAGGTCTTAGTTAGAATAAAATAAATAAGCCTTGGAGGATTTAGCAACTAGAGACGCATTGTCTTTAATTTTCTGTACGAATATTACCAGGGGTCGGACAAAAAGTGCGCATGACGTCAAACCACTTATAGAATGATTTCAAATACATAGTATTTTTGATTTTCATAAACAATTATCACTTATCATTTATCAACCTCTTTATTAAACGATATCGCCACTTGAAATGAGTAAGTACGTTTTTGACTGACACATTGTCAATCAGATGAACAATTATTAATAAATTGACTTCGTTACTGTTTAGCTATTGTATCTTCACGATTATATTTAGCTAAAATTTATATTTACTAATGTATAAGAAAACGCTCTAAAATGTCATGTCATCTTTACTCGAATATTGTGGCAATTTTCCGTTTTTGGAGGTACGTGACAAACACGTATACTGCTAATCTTACCTACTGTTCCCACTTTTGACTATTAAACCTATTTATCTGAGGATCCCACAGACTTGTTCTAACTAATTTCAAATAATTATACCTTATGGTAACAAGTTTCGTGAAATTTATTTTATTCACTACATCACCCTACCACCTGTATTATTAATTCCATGGATTTATTTACGTTTATTTTGTTACTTCATTAATACTACTTTGATACTACATGTCACACAAGTTTAAATACAAACTCAAACATCATCCTGTGTGTAAGATTACGTCATTTTTACGTCATCCGCACTTTTTGTCCGACCCCTGAATATTACAGACAAGGCGCCGCCGATTTTTGCGGGGGAGGGGCACGTCAAATGTATGACTATTTGTACGTAACATACAAATAGCCAAGTCAGATAAACGTCAGTCCATACAATAAATATGACCATTGGCCGAGGTTTTCGACAGAGGGGTAAGCTCTTAAATGCGACTCCAGTTGTTAAATCCTCCATGAAATAAGCAGTAAAAGTAATAACAGTGCGTAGGTTGAACAAGAATAATTAAATCAGCGACGTCTACAAGAAAACAACTGCCAACATCTAATTATAATTACTTCCGCCGCTAAAATAGCTGCAAGCATTCCAAAGCACCTCTGATGGCATAAACAAGATGAAAAGTACAAAACCCTCATTCCGTCGTCTTTGTATTGCGTAGTAAAAGTAAATTTTCAGACATACGTCGCTACGTTCTACAGCCCAACAAACTGCCTCCATTTAGAAGAGCGAGAAACTGAATAATATTTACCTTTAATACTCTTTTATGTGTAGAATAATAGAATGTGAAACAGAGCAGTTCGCCAACAATGGTTGGGCACGAGTTTCGTTATCGTGCAGCGAGTCGTAGGACAATCGTACGCGGCCGCTTGCTCGCGCCTCTCGCCTCGCTTGAATACACACGCGATGTACGCTCTCTGACGGATATTCGGATAGTCGAGAGTACGCTTTAAACTGAACACTTTCCTTACAAAGCGAAAAGTTTACGTTCAACTAAATGCACACGGCCAGTCGTTTGTGCGCTCATCCAGGCTTCACATTTGTCAAGTTGGAAACTCGCATCTCACCTACCTAGTGGGACTTCGTTTTCATTAGATAGTGTTACCAACTTTATGCGCAAGCTCTTTTGAAGTGGAATTTAAAATATATTTGTAAAATATCAGCATTTATTTTTGTTTTTGTCGAAAATTAATGTCGAGGTGTGTAATTTATCACCGCGGAACACATATCCGTAACTTGAACTCGATTTTACATTTGTAATAAATAATAAATAATCTTCTACTATATAAAATTGAAAATGCCAGAAAGGGAAAAGAACGAAGTGTGGTGTTGCACCAATTATATTGGATTGATTTTTCGCATGGTAGTAACTAATACTATTTGCAGTTTATGCGACTTTTTCCATAGTTGTACCTTTATAAATACTTGTTCATAAGAGCTGTCAAAAAAATCTCTAACATTTTAATCATTATTTTTTCAGGGAATTAAATATTTAAAAAAAATCTGAGTTATACACCTACTCATTCTTTGTAGCTATGATTTGGTTTGATTGCTCTACCGTATATAGTTCAGGAGAAAAACGACTTTGAAAAATGTGTCCATAAAATGACGTTTATGACATTATCTCGGTAGCGGTTCAAGATGGGGGGCTGAAAGTTAAGGTGTTTCTATATTATAAGATAGCCAACAAATGACATTATAAAAATCTGATATTCGTCACAGGGGCCACTTCTCCTTCCTTAGCCTGCTAGACCCTTTAACAGACGTTTATGAATAACGCCATAAATATATAACTGTTACAAATAAGATGTATCATACAACTGTTCATCTTAGTTTTTAAAAACCTTGGTGAGGTTGAGTTCAAAGGTTAATTCATATTTTTTCAAAAAATAAAGAGCCTTCAAACAACTAAAAAGATATTCCTAACTTTGTTGCAATTGTCGCTATATATCTTTATCGCCTCTGAAAATTAAGCTTTAATCAGTACTATGTAAAGAAAAATTTAGTTATATCGATCTCCTGGAAAATAATGCCCAATATAATAATGTTTGTAAACATCCCTTCAATTATACTTTACATAATAAGGCTAGTATTTAAACATAACACAAACTCTTTACCTTACTTACGCGAGCGGAGCTGCGGGCACGTCTAGTAAATAAATAATAAATATTATAGGACATTATTATAAAAATTGACTAAGTCCAACGGTAAGCTCAATAAGGCTTGTATTGCGGGTACTTAGACAACGATATACATAATATATACATACTTAAATACATAGAAAACATCCATGTCGTCAAATAAGTATATCTAAAGAATACTAAAAGCAAAATTAATATCCACTTCATTTCAAAGTACTATCTACTGACTTACCACTAACTAGTGGGTTCTTATTGTTAGAGGTGACTATATAAACGTTTACCTACTCTTGCCCTTGATTTTGCTGTCTTCTGCGTAGAACTAATCTTAACTAACGCAATAAGATCGTAGTAATTCATCTATTAGTAGGAAATGAGTTATATTAGCCGCTAACCGGGCTCGTGTTCGACGACTTACCTGCAGCCGGTACGGAGATGAATGGTCTTCTAATGAATCGGCTGCCACAGCGCAAAGTTCGTTACCGTAATGGATAACGTGCGGCACACGCGCCTGCGGCCGACACGACCCGACGTCCCGCTGAATTTGTTTATTGAACCAAAATGTTTATGACCGGAATATTTACAATTCCCAGAAAGCCCAAAAGTTTTATGACCTGCGGGTATATGCGCTGAAATAATTTGACTAATGATCGGACCTGTTTGCGGTACTGTGATTAGGGAAATGTTTTTCAAGGTAAAACTTTAAATGGCGCACGTTTTATTTATTGCCGGAGATCATACTTAATGTTGGCTGAGAGCAAAAATTATTTTATATACACTGCACATTTTTTACTTTTTAACAAAATGTATTTTTACCATGGTTTGGTAAATTATATTATCATTATATATTTTGAAGGTTTAGTCAGGATAATTTAATTTAAATGATACAAAATATTGTAATAAAACTCCTCAACTCGTCTGGATAACTGTTATATTTCAGATCACAACAGATTAAGGTTACAAATATTCGCACTAGTCAATCACTAATCTTTCTTTTCTCAAGACGTTTACGCTAGCACCGATGATAGCCGACCGCCGCCAACGGCCTACGGCTTACCCACCAACGGCAACTCCCCGCCATCACATCTTACTTTTTTTTTAGACTACCCTTTAATACTTAATAATAATGTTGTGATGGCGGCGAGATACCGCTCAATATTAAACCCAACATACAACCACCTATTCTAATTAACATAATATAACTATTAATTCTAAAAATCACAACACTCGGTCATCCGACGGCGTGCTATCTCCGGAGCACGCAAAATCACAACACTTCTCAACTGATACTTGACTAAATAAGAATTACCACATAATATTTTAATACAATATTTTATATTTGACTTAAATTAATAATTTCACTTAATTTTTTTTTTTTTTTTATTGTTCTGAGATTGAATCGTCAGAGTCCGATGACTCAGAACCGGATGACCTGTTTACCTGCAGTGCCTGCACACTGATCCAAGGACGCATTCGATCAGATGCTATCACACTATCATATTTCTTTGTGTTAAACCCTGGTACATTAGAAACTCTGTAGCGATCATTACCTAAACAACTAGTGACTTTATACGGGCCGATGAATTTGGGCAAGAGCTTTTTACTTTTTCCATTGTTACTGAAGCTAGTTTTAGTAAGTTTCACCAAATCACCTACAGAGTACAAAACCGCTGGTATTCTCTTTGAATCATACAATTCTTTTTGGCGTTCCTGACTACGTTTGATATTCTCTGAAGCCTCTTGCCTAATCTCATCAACCCGTCTTTTAGTTTCTGTTAGCGGGGAGATAGATTTATCGACATTATCGGAAGCACTAACACGAGAAGACGAAGTGATCTCTTGACCTTCATCTAGGACGTCATCTTCTCCAAATTCGCCTCGGCATTATTGTCAGTTGACAACTTGTTATCGATGGGACAATTCGGCTTAACCCCAAAGAGAAGTTCAGATGGACTCTTTTTTGTCGAAGCATTAATGGTATTATTAATACCCCATTGTACTTGGCCCATTTGCTTGTCCCAATCACGTTCATCGCTTTCGAAATTCTGTGTAGACAGAGCAGTAAGGACAGTTTGATTATACCTCTCGGCTTGCCCGTTTGCCCTAGGACAAGCGACTGCGTTAAGCACATGTTTGATCCCTTTGTTGACACAAAACTCTTTGAACTGGCCTGAAGTAAACGCAGTCCCACGATCCGAAATAATCCTACGGGGTATCATGAAGTCATTAAATAAACTATCTAATACTTTGACTACGTTCTTTGTCTTTGTGTCTTTGACTGGTCTAGCAAATACATATTTAGTAAAACCGTCCACTATAGTTAAAATGTAACTATTGCCAGCTTTACTCTTAACGAATGGCCCCAAATGGTCCAGATGCAAAGTGTGGAACGGTTGTACCACCTTCTCTATCGGATGTAACAAGCCAGTACTGGTTCGAGCTGCATTATCTTTATTATACGCACAATCAATACAAGCCGCAACGTATTTCTTTACAAAACGTCTTAATTTAGGGAACCAATAACGGTTCTGAATGCGTTCCAACGTTTTAGCATATCCGAAGTGACCCACATCATCGTGGTTTGCCCTGCAGATTTGCCACCTCGCATCTTTGGGAACTACCAAACGCAAACCCTGTTCCGTTTTCCTGTGTAACGCATGGTTCTTAACAACAAAGTTGTTCTTGACATCCGAAACCTCTTTATCTAAGCCCGGTTTTAAAATTTTAAACATTCTCTCTAGTCTAGAATCGGCCATTTGTAATGACAGAATCCAATTATCAGTATTTATGTGTAAAACATTGGCCGATGGCGTCGTACCCTTGTCCTGTGGAGGATTGCGGCTCAAAGCGTCCACATGACTCATTCGACATCCGGGTCGGTATTCAATATTAAAGTTATATTCACTTATGGTCAGCCACCAGCGCGCAATCCTCGGAATTAAATCACGCTTCGTAAGGGTCGTACGGAGGGCATTACAGTCCGTGTACACTGTGAAGTTGAGTCCCAGAAGATAAGATCGGAACTTTTTCAAGGAGCAGACCACTGCCAAAGTCTCTAATTCATATGAGTGGAAATGACGTTCCTCGGGTGTGGTCTGCCGACTAAAGTATGCCACGGGCTTTAATACTCTGGGACTCAACTGCCACTGCATCAATATGCCACCCAATCCTAGCGAACTAGCATCGGTGTGCACCTCCGTGTCTAGTTCCGGGTTATACAGTGCCAGGAGAGGACGTTTAATTAAACCTTCCTTTAAAGTCTCGAAGGATTTGACTTCATCGTCACCCCACTGCCACTGTACATCCTTTTTTAGCAAAATAGTCAAAGGTCTTGCGATTTCGCCAAAACCCTTTACAAAGCGACGGAAATAGCTCGCTAAACCCAAGAATTGCCGAATCTCATGGGTATTACGAGGCGCAGGAAAATCCCGCACAGCCAAAGTTTTCTTCTTGCTCGGTCTTATACCCTCAGCAGAGATCTCATAACCTAAATATTCGATGCTCGAATCAAAGAAACTGCATTTTGATAGTTTAAGGGTTAAACCAGCATCGTGAATGAGCTTCAATACGTCCTCCAATCTTTCAAATCCTTCATCAATTGACACCGACGGAATGAGAAGGTCGTCCATATAAGCTAAGGCGCTCTTAAACCTCCGCGCACCTAATAACCCATTCATCATTTTTTGAAAAACGGCTGGCGCGTTTGCCAATCCGAAGGGCATCCTTTTAAATTCATAATGCCCATCCGGGGTGACAAAGGCCGTCAAATGTCGGCTATTTTCTCCTACCGGGATTTGATAATAGCCGGAGGCTAGATCCAGCGTAATGAAATATTTGTTTCCACTCAAATTCGACAACTGATCGTCAATTAAAGGTAGGGGATATTTGTCTTTGATAGTTTTATTATTGAGAGCTCTGTAGTCGACACAGAGTCGAGACTCTCCATTCTTTTTCTGAACTAGTAATATTGGACTAGCGTAGTTTGAGTTCGACTCCTGTGCAATATCATTTTTAACCAATTCATCAACAATATCCCTCACCTTTTGACGCTCAGGATGCGACAATCGATAAGGCCTATAGACTACCGGCGTCTTATCATGTAAATCTATATCCATAATAGCATCTTTAGCACATCCTAGCTCGTTAAGGTTTTGGGCAAAACAAGATCTATATTTCTGGAGGAGCTGATGAAGTTTCTCGCGGGTTTTCTCATCGACCCCTTTGCCTACTCTAATTTCAGATTTCTCAATCGGCTTCATTCCCCTTTCATTGTCTTCAGCCTGAACAATCAAAGTCTTGACTTCTGTAATTGGATTGACTCTCGCTATTAATGTCCCTGCCCTAAAGTTGAGCGGCGCTTTAGTTAATGAAGTTACAAATACTACTGCTCTACTCCCCTTCACCTCATAATAACCCTGGTGTAAGTGATATTCTTGATTGGGACTCATCCTGGTTCCACCGTCCGAGTAAACGTTGCCAGTGTAAGTCTCTTTTGTACATACCTCTAATAAACCTCCCTTTACTACTGTAGCATCTTTAAAGACATAAAGACCGATAGCCTGATTTTGATTTTCGGAAAGTTCAGAAGGAGTATGATAAAGGAATAATTGTTTATTATTTTTCAATGCTGTTACACATGGCTTTTCTGTAAAGTCCCGTCCGATCATCAGTGAATCTTCCAAATACATGTCATCCACAACCAAAACATTCAACTCCATCTCAACTTCGTCAATCCTAACATGGACAGTAGCCTTGGCTTTAGGCACGACCGCCGAATGACCAAATCCTCTTAAGGTGGGCAACAATGTGCTTTCACTTTTTATTAATCCTAACGCGACTGCATCTGTATACCGCATTAGACTACGCGCACACCCAAAGTCAATGTAAGCGCCTAACATTTGTCCGTTAACGCAAATAGTCTTATAAAACTTCTCGTTTGCGGAGTCATCTACGCTCTCATTAAAAGGGTTAGCATGATTAGAAGTGCTGGAACAACTTTTAGACGCTTTCATGTCAAAGGATGCTCTTGTTTCGACCTTATCTAATATTGAACTATCAACATCTACAGCTACTTTTAGCACCTTTTTGTCAGTAGGCTGACTGCTTGAGCTACTGGTATTACGCGAATGCGTTTGTAACGGTCTCCTAGAGCAATTTTCGTCATTATGCCCTACTCTATGGCATTTGCCGCACTTGACGATTGGTTTGGGACAATTCAGGTAAACATGGCCCCGCTCATGACAATTAAAACAAGTGGAGTCTGCTCCCCTATTGCTAACAGTGCTTTTGTCAGAAGGGTTACTACGAAAGTCGCGTCTCTTTAATGAATTTGAAGCTAACGGGCCCCGTGATGCGTCTTTAGATTGCGTGGACTGTTGAGATGCTAAATAATTTAACAGGTCCTCCGGTTCCTCACATTTGAGGGCTTGGGCTCCGTTTCTAACTGAGCTGTCATTGATCCCATAGATTATACAATCAACTGCCTTCCGACCGACAATCTCGCACCGACTCAACAACGCTAATTTCTCATAAAAATAATCTCTAAGAGTTTCATCTGTGCGAGATCTTCGGCTTAACATTTCATCTAGTAGTTTACCATAATTGACATCATTCGGGAAAGCTTTCATTAATTTACTCTGCCAGACCTCCCACGAGTAACTGAGGGATGGCAGGGACTCGTACCAACTTTTAGCTAATCCACGTAACTTCTGGAGCGCATAGTGTATTATCTGCTTCTCATCCCAAGAATAAATCTCGGCGCACTCGTTCACCTTCTTGATCCATCGTTCGACATCTTGAGCTCTGTTGTTAGGGTCGAATTCCGGAACAACATTATTAGTGGAAGTGCTCTTACTTGGTACTCCTTGAAGCGCAGTTATTATCTTCAACAGTTCATCTGCAGTTACTCCCGTTCGGCTCCTCTTACCAGAAGTTTCGCCAGCGTCATCTGGTGTCATGGATCTCCTTCTCCTGCGCTTACGTTTGGGGCGCTTCGGCGTGTAACTCTGCTCATCGTCAGAAGCTTCGCCAGCGCGTTCTGGTGTCGTGGACCTCTTTCTCCTGCGCTTACACTTGGGGCGCCTCGGCGTGTGCCCTTCCGCATCATCTGAAAATTTTCAAGCGCATTTTATGCTCTTTCCTCATAACCACTCCCCAAACTTAGGGGTCTAAACATACTCTTTAAACTTTTCACACTCTTTAGACCTTTCACTTTTCAGACTCTTTAGACTCTTTAGACTCTTTAGACTCTTTAGACTCTTTAGACTCTTTAGACTCTTTAGACTCTTTAGACTCTTTAGACTCTTTAGACTCTTTAGACTCTTTAGACTCTTTAGACTCTTAGACTCTTTAGACTCTTTAGACTCTTTAGACTCTTTAGACTCTTTAGACTCTTTAGACTCTTTAGACTCTTTAGACTCTTTAGACTCTTTAGACTCTTTAGACTCTTTAGACTCTTTAGACTCTTTAGACTCTTTAGACTCTTTAGACTCTTTAGACTCTTTAGACTCTAGACTCTTTAGACTCTTTAGACTCTTTAGACTCTTTAGACTCTTTAGACTCTTTAGACTCTTTAGACTCTTTAGACTCTTTAGACTCTTTAGACTCTTTAGACTCTTTAGACTCTTTAGACTCTTTAGACTCTTTAGACTCTTTAGACTCTTTAGACTCTTTAGACTCTTTAGACTCTTTAGACTCTTTAGACTCTTTAGACTCTTTAGACTCTTTAGACTCTAGACTCTTTAGACTCTTTAGACTCTAGACTCTTTAGACTCTTTAGACTCTAGACTCTTTAGACTCTTTAGACTCTTTAGACTCTTTAGACTCTTTAGACTCTTTAGACTCTTTAGACTCTTTAGACTCTTTAGACTCTTTAGACTCTTTAGACTCTTTAGACTCTTTAGACTCCTTAGACTCCTTAGACTCCTTAGACTCCTTAGACTCCTTAGACTCCTTAGACTCCTTAGACTCCTTAGACTCCTTAGACTCCTTAGACTCCTTAGACTCCTTAGACTCCTTAGACTCCTTAGACTCCTTAGACTCCTTAGACTCCTTAGACTCCTTAGACTCCTTAGACTCCTTAGACTCCTTAGACTCCTTAGACTCCTTAGACTCCTTAGACTCCTTAGACTCCTTAGACTCCTTAGACTCCTTAGACTCCTTAGACTCCTTAGACTCCTTAGACTCCTTAGACTCCTTAGACTCCTTAGACTCCTTAGACTCCTTAGACTCCTTAGACTCCTTAGACTCCTTAGACTCCTTAGACTCCTTAGACTCCTTAGACTCTTTAGACTCTTTAGACTCTGGCAGCACACCTACATGGCTGCACTCGTGAACAGCACACCTACATGGCTGTTAACTCTCTCTGGCAGCACACCTACATGGCCGCATTCTTAGACAGCACACCTACATGGCTGTTAACTCTCTCTGGCAGCACACCTACATGGCCGCACTCGTAAACAGCACACCTACATGGCTGTTAACTCTCTCTGGCAGCACACCTACATGGCCGCACACGTAAACAGCACACCTACATGGCTGTTAACTCTCTCTGGCAGCACACCGACATGGCCGCACTCGTAAACAGCACACCTACATGGCTGTTAACTCTCACTGGCAGCACACCTACATGGCTGCACTCGTAAACAGCACACCTACATGGCTGTAAACTCACTCTATAACTGAACAAACAATCCATCGCATAAAGGTAAGTACTCGTACGCTGACAAATTAATTCTATACAATTAGTTGCGTTACTTTATAGTTAATAAAGCGATTGCTTCGTGCAACGTAATTTTAATCTTGTTTGTGTACACCTAACCTTGCGATGTAATTGTTCGCTGTCATTTCATTTCAAATGAAAGGATAATAGATCGAAAATTACTCACTTTTTCCGTCCGGCATGGCGAGCAACGTAAGCTCAGTCCAACTTCTGACTTGTAATAAAACTCCTCAACTCGTCTGGATAACTGTTATATTTCAGATCACAACAGATTAAGGTTACAAATATTCGCACTAGTCAATCACTAATCTTTCTTTTCTCAAGACGTTTACGCTAGCACCGATGATAGCCGACCGCCGCCAACGGCCTACGGCTTACCCACCAACGGCAACTCCCCGCCATCACATCTTACTTTTTTTTTAGACTACCCTTTAATACTTAATAATAATGTTGTGATGGCGGCGAGATACCGCTCAATATTAAACCCAACATACAACCACCTATTCTAATTAACATAATATAACTATTAATTCTAAAAATCACAACAATATATTAAAATGAACTAGAACTGAATATATTCACGATCATTACTCGTATTCTGATTATAATAACAGGCTATAAATCTGATCTGGATTAGTTATGGATATGATCTATCAGTGTCAAAAGTGAGTGAAGTTTCCGCTTAAAGAATCTAGTTTTCGTGTGATTTTTTTTCGTGGCATTTTCCCTTAATTAAAACGTGTAACAATTCAATACTTAAAAATAATAATTTTTAACGTTTGCTCCTTCTTATTACTTATTAATTTTTGTACTACGTAGGTACCTACTGAATAACATGCTCGTACGGCGCCGCGCCCTCATTCTTACGATGTATGGTCGTCTACTGTTTTGTATACATAGCAGAAGGCTGTCCTCTGGATTTCACTGTACCGCGCCGGTGTATTTCATATTTCACAAGCAAATAAGTACTTTTCATTTCACGGCAGACAGGTGTCGCTGGCTTGGGCCTCCTAAATTCATCACCGCACCACCAGGTGCACGCGAACGACGCTTCTAATCCGGCCAGAGCCTGGTTGTATGAACTGTGGCCCTGAATAATAGACCCGGATCATGCTGTCACCAACGCAGAAAATTCCATTTGTTACTAACATGTGCTTAGATATTTCGAGCGTGGAGCAGATAGGGCGGGCCCGTACGCACTGTTGCGTGGCCCTGTAGTTTGTATCAGTATAAGTAGGATCACTTAAGAAACTATATATAAATGGAATACGAGCAAATATTCAAACCATAAACTTTATACGTTTTAATAGTAATTAGTCTAAACAAGGAGAAAACTGATTTTTTTATCAGCAATATATATCTAAATTTAGTAAATACATGATAACAAACTCATGTGCTATTTGTATTGTAGAACAATTTTTCACCACATCAACTGGTAAAGGGCCTGTTGATTGTTCAAAAACAAATGAAAAAGTTGCATTTCATCCACATGTAGGGCAAAGTAATCAGATGCAAATTTTGAGTTGTTTAACATAAGTATGTTAGCTAGTAGAAGTGACTTTTAAATGATGATTTTGAATGATAATTATTTTTATTACGTTTATTTGAATATGATTTAATTTGTTTTTTTTTTTGGTATTTCACAGTTAGCAGTTTCCTCGCGTTGGCGTGGTGATAAATTTTGTGTTTCACTCGGAGGCAAAGCTTGTTTAACCCTCGTGCCTTGACACCCTCGCAACGCTCAAGTTTTCACTTCTCAAACCACTCGCTACCCTCGTAGTTCAATTTTGGAATCTTTCGCTTGCTCGGGTATCAATATTAGCGCGAGCGGTTAAACAACAATTTTGCCCCCTTGTAAAACCAATAACTATTTTTATGCGGTAGATAGTGGTAGAAATTTATTTGAGCGAATATAATTTTTCAAACAGCTAACCGACAGGTCAAACACGTACTAGGTAGACCTGCATTACATGATACATATTAACCAAATTTATTGTTCTATCGTAAAACGTTATTAGTTTTACAACGGGGCAAAGGAGGTTGTATTACCGCTCGTATTAATATCAAGTCAAAATTGAATCATGAGCGTAGTGAGTGGTTCGTGAAGTGGAATCTTGAGCGCTGCGACGGTTTCAAGGCACTAGGGTTAAACAAACTTTGCATCCTATTTAAATACGAAAATTTTCACCGCACCAACGCGAGGATAATACTAACTATGAAATACCAAAAATATCAAACCAAATCAATCCAACCGAACGTAATAAAAAAACTTTCATTCAAAATAATCATATAAAAGTCAATTCTACCAGCCCCACTTTGCCCCACATGTGGATAAAATGCAACTTTTTCAGCTGGTGTGGTGAAAAATATGTTATCATGGTAAACTTCCCAGTGCTCAACATCCTAAAGGATGACTCACGCTAGACCGGGCCGAGCCCGGGCCGAGGCGTCCGCACGTCTTTTTCTGTTACGGTCGATCGGTGATCGACCCCGGTGCTTTCCATAGAAAGCGAAATGCCAGAAGCTCCATAGTTGAGACCCTGCTGTCACCTTTATTGCTAATGATGCAAGTTTAAAGATTACAATCATGTTCTGGGACAGTGACGAGCACAAGGAATTTTTGCCTCATTGATTTTTGCATATATAATGATGATAATTAATACTAATACATTCAAATTTCACCGTTTTGTTTTAAATCATCATCATGATCTTCCTCGCGCTGTTTCGGTTTTTTGCAACGGCTCACGGAACCCTGGGGTCCGCTTGGCAACTAATTCCAAGAATTGCCGTAGGCACTAGATTTTAGGCCTTATTGGGTAAGTCCGGTTTCCTTACGATGTTTTCCTTCACCGAAAAGCGACTGATGTAGGTATATATCAAATGATTATTAAAGATAAGTTCCGAAAAACTCGCGCGGTACGAGCCGATGTTTGAACCGGCGACCTCCTGACTAATAGTCCCACGTATACAAATGTAAATTCAGGCTACATATAGATTCCGGCCTCGGTCACCGGAGAGCTTGGTTACCTTTTCTTAAGTAATGAGATCTATTTCAGTTTATGACGAACCAAAAGTATTAAATTTAAGAAAAACCTGAATAAGGCTTACTTAAGATTTATTATATATTTTCTCTTGCTTATCTAGTCAGCACGACAATTCTAATCATAATAAGTAAGGTGGAAAAGTAAGATTATCTTATTCATATAAAGCAAATGCTGTTTGCTGGTTTCATTTGAAACTCGTTAACCTCACCTGTCACGTAAATCCATCTTATTTCGATTAACCGTGAAGGAGTTTCACAGCTAACGCTTACTTAACGTCCCGAGTTCGGATAACAAAACAAAGGTCAAAATAACGAATTGGCCCCTTCGAATTACACCATCAGCAGCATTCAGCAACAACGAGAACTCCTGATGAATTATCAATTTTCTCTTTGTCACACGCCAAACAAAAAACTCGCTATCATCGTACCTGGGGAGCGCGTTATCTTGGCAGAGATATATGACCATTATTTGTTCATGTGTGCTTGATGTGTCGTAGATGTGCGCGCCGATATCAATCAATCGTCGACGACAGTAGCCCTCCGCGGATGCTCTGTCAATAGTATCCAAACATTTTTATTGTCTGTGCGGAATTACAAGGTAATGCCGTTGAATTTAACTCATCACATGTACAAAAGGCCTTAGTTGTACGAAACATCTGTGCTCTCAAATCTTTGAGTTGTTCAGGTCCCAAAATTTTACAAAGGTGAGAGGTGACTTTACGCTAGATTCTCAATTATTATTGCATCAACAAAAAGTCCCAGTGCCGTTTTTTTTCAATAAATAATTAAGACAAAGTAATTAATATTTTACTTTTAGGAATGTTTTTTCGATCATCATGACTTATTATAATTAGAATTTTACAAATTTTCGACGACAAATTATATATCCTCCAGTTCTAGTGAACAGAAACTAAGATTTTATTATAACTGAAATAAATAAAGTTCATTTGTTTGTATAGTCTTAAAAAAACATGATAATAATGTTGAAATATTTATATAACGCGGACGCTCCGGCTGTGGAATGAGCTCCCTGCCGGGGTTTTCTACAGTATGGGGTTCTCCAAAAAGGAGTGTAAGGTTTTTAAAGGGTTGGCAACGCGAATATAACACCTCTGGAGTTGCAGGCGTCCATAGGCTACGGTGACTGGTTACCATCAGGCGGTCCGTGTGCTTTTTTGTCCCCGACGTGGTATAAACAATATGTATATTGCGATCCAATTAGTGGCAATTGATTAGGACACCAACAACAGGTTTAAAACATTTTCAGTTATGCTTTGCTCCTCTCCTCTGGATATTATAAAATAAATGGATTTTAAAGCACAATTTACCTGAAATTGCTGGACCCTTAAGGCATATATATAGGCATAGCTTAGACTTCTTAAAAGCAATATCATGTACATGTAAAATGAACGCAGATGGTTAATTTCTTTAATGTAGATAGGAAAGACGCCCATTTTCCGAAACGTCTTTAAACTAATAAGCGACTGGCAACCCACAACAAAACGTTTACAAAAACATCATCTAAGAAATATCTACTTATAATTTACGTTTGTTATTGTCAGAACACTAATCGGCTGTTTTTTAATTATCATTCAGTAAAACAGAAACAGTTTCAACAGCCATCTTAATTAAGGAAATAGGTAAAGCAAACCCCCGGAGCCCCTTAAAATATTTTGACTTCCTTACAATCAGCTAAGCGCACTCCGGTACCAAATGCGTTAACAAAATTAAAAGTTGTTTTCCCTTTAATTCATTTTAACATATACTACATATATACCTATCAGCCTATTCAGCTGCATCGCTACTTAAGCTGAATATTTAATGATGTCAATATTGCCAATATTATCTAGGTCAATCCGAGCAATTTGTCAATGCTATGTGTGACACGACTATCATGATCTTTTGTAATAAACGTCAGGTAAATAAACGATTATTGCCCTTTGTCGAGATCACAAAGTGCCTACTATGGGTATAATATGGTTGAAACTATGTGAATACTCTCGTATCCCATTCTCTCAGGTGCAGGTGTTTATTCACACGATTCAATAACGAACTCCCCGAACAATGTCTCACAGATACCTACCCATTTAACTGAATAATAATACCTTCAGTCATTTGATGCTTAAAAAATTAAGGTAAGATTTGAAATACGTAACTTAAAATTGAGACAACCCAGATATACACTGTGATGTTGATAGCTATAAGTATTTATTACCCATCGCAGATCATTACTTTATATTTTTATTTATTTATTTTAAACTTTATTGCACAATAAAAATAAGTACAAATCGCGGACTTAATGCCTTAAGGCAACCATAGGGCAAAACAGAAATTCTCGAATGTGGGTGCAGTGAGAAAAATAATTCTAAAGAAATGACAACTATAAAAGTAATTTTAAAAAACTATTTACAATGGTACACAAATTATATTATGTTATTTTTGCAGCAAAAAATTATACGTTTAAAAAATAATGCTTTGTTTATCATCCCGGAGGTAAATCTAATTATTCGTTAACACATCTTTAATTTAATTTCTTCAAATTCTACGCCGCAGCAGTCCATAACATTTTCTGTAAATAATCAAAACAAATTTCAATATTTGCTTAATTTTCAGACAGCTGAGTTCCGCCGTCAGTCTAAAGTGATAAGAGGGAAACAAATAAATTGTACACGAAATATTCCGCCATTTTCCTCAAGCCCCTAATTGGATTAGTGTGATTCCGATGAATCAAATCTTTGTGATGAACGAAAACGAAACCAAAGGAGAGATATTTTGTTCCACTAACAATGGGTTGTTATTGATTGCACTTCACACGCACAGCTCGCATGAAACCGAGTCCCACACCTTTGTAGCATATGGAGCAGCGTATTATGTTACAGAGGTGGTTGTAATAATGATTTATGACGAATGAGCATCTCATAAGACCGCTTACTGTTAAATTTGAGTTTCATATTACACATCACTTGCATTTATTAGATTAATCCACGGTATGCATTATTCTTGAAGGTTTTTCATTAACACTATAAAAATTAAGAAGCCGTGCATAAAAACGCGAACCGCGGCCGTCGTCAACGCTGCTCGCACTGTTAGTTCTTGAGAAAGGAGACCTAGGCTCTCCGAAACATGTCGCGCAAGTAACTAAAAACACGTGAGTTTAATCCGTAGAATTAGTTTAATGTTAGTTTGTCTCACGACAATTTAAATTCGATTAAGCCGTGCATGGTGTGGCATTAACATTGGTATTTTTTGTTTGAAAAGAGAGTATTTGAACCTTACGATTATATCTGTAATTAGTATTAATTAGTATGGCAGACCTCAAGTAAACATACAATCGAGATATTCTCTGACTTGTATTATTACGATTACCTAAGCTCATAAACTTTACGGCACATCGTATGCCAGTTGCGCACATAGTATACTGTTGGGTTGGGCTATTTGTGTAGAGCTTACGCCTGACACACCGCCCCTGTATCAACACACTAATGACATTTACCGCTCACCGCCGGAACTATGTTTTGGCTGTTTCACCTTCGAAATCGAACAGTTAATTGTTTTTCCGAGTGAATTTATTTTCCTCGTATAAAAAATACGAGCTCAGTAGGTACATATTTTGTATTCAAGTCAAAAATGTAGATGAACCTCGTTTTTATAAAGCACCTAATGTACTCGTACTTATATGTTTTAGATTTTTATGATTAAAATTTTCGATTCTATGCACCAAATCTTACTTAGGCTCGGATACATATATTATACACTTATATACCTTTTTTATAACAGGTATTAGAAAATATTTTACATAGTTCATATTTCTATGTGAAACTAATCTGTTTATTAATGTTGAGTTGAACTTCCAAGTATTCTCATAAGCCAGAGACGAAGGCAGACACCGCTTCACATAACTTGCCTCCATCGGAGAGGATACAAGTAGCAAGCCGAAGGTAAACAATATAAAACTTAAAGCGAATCGGACCAATAGTAGTCAAGAAATGAGCAAACAAAGGCAAATTTAAAATTACAATACTTGCTTAACTTTGAAGTTGTTTGAGTAGCGAACCGGTGGCAAAAAGGAAAATCCCAATAAAAGTTTTTGAGAAGAATGATTTAGATTCTATTTTTTAAATTGATTACGAGCAAAATTACGGCAGGAAAATAAATAGTCTTAAATACAGGTAGCTTTAGTCAAGTGGTTGGCAGTTTTCCTCCTCAGAAATACAAAGAATCAGAAGAAAACGAAAGTCATCGGACGTTCATTTCACTCGGTTTCCGCGCCATCAGTTTTCACTGCGAGGAAGGCACTCCTGCTAGACTTGACAGGGTGGACAACTAATTCTCTGACCCGATTATTCCTAACTAATGCATGCTGGGATGAGACACAATGTCTTCCTTTAATTTTAAATCAGCAGATAGCAGATATTTACCTCTTACAAAGTATAGGAGAATCATATACATCTTAAAGTACTTCATTAGCGATATTGTAGCATTCAGGGTTCGATTCGATATCAAACAACAATACAAAAGGAATATGCTGCCAAGTTTGTTTCTATGGCAAGGGTTTTGTATCTTTTATTCATTTCTCGTCACAATCCTTCTAATGTGAGTAGGGGTTACGAGGAAACATTTGAGTTCCGGCAAACTACTTTGTCTTTGATGTGGAGTAAGTACCTACCTCGTGTATGTTTTCTATTTTAGGAATACTTATTAGCCTAATATCAATTAACCCCAATTTTAGGCCAATGTTGATTCAAATTGGTTCATATTTCTTTATAAATAACATTTTCAACCCCTGATTGAGAATACTTTGACATTTGTATACATTTAAATCTTTTTAGCGTAAAAATTTCACGAATATAAAATTGACATACATTATTTGAGTCCACACTACACATACCAGACCATTTCAGATTGTGAAAACAGATACTATTAAAGCTATATCAATGACTTAGAAAATGCAAAAAAAAATTTAACACACCAACTTGTAAGGCTCTCTTTATTCGTGAAAAATGAGAAAGTTGCATTTTATCCACAAGAGTGGCAAAGTTATTAGATGCAAATTTTGAGTCGTTTGCTTGTGTGGGTTGGTGGAATTGACTGTTAAGTAATGATTTAGAAATGATAAATATTTAATAGGTTTCATTTAGATTTGATTCGTAATTTTTTTAATTATTACTAGTACTAATAATTACTAGGAAAACTTCGCGGTGGTGTGGTGAAAAATTTTACTCGCTACGCTCGTGGTCCAATTTTAGATTCTTTCACTTGCTCGAGTGTAGATTTTAGCACTTTGCCCTCTTGTAAAACAAACAGCGACCATTTTTATTACAAGCTTTTATTTAATTTGCCCTGTTGGTATGTATGTATGTTTGTGTGGGTCAAATCTTGGAAGTTAAATTTGACCCACTTCCCGGTTTTCGATTAAGCTAACATTCTGCATTCATATGTAAATTAGTTGTCTGGGAAAGAAAAGTACAGTCAGTGATAAAAGCTTGTACAGTCGCCATTAGATATATCAGAGCGGTCGAGGTGCTCAAAAATATTTGAAAATGCACTCTAACGCCTTGACAATAGAGGCTTGTTCAGATATTTGTTTGGCCGCTCCGATATATCTGATGTGGACTGTACCAAAAATATAACTTTTGCTAAAACTTTATTTTGTACTGCCTCGACAAAAAGGTGATGGTCAAATCACATGTACCTTGCTTCTTAAGTTCAAAGCCTAATATGTAATAAAACAACGTGAATATTATTACTTATGTTATGCGAAGACTCATAATAACGGAGCCTGCAAACTCTTGCCGCCAAGTTTATCTAAGTTAGGCCATTAACTAGGTGGGCCTGCTAATGAGCTCCTGAAATAATTATCTTTATTTGTGTCTTGTTACAAACTTATTTCCCCTAGCGTATATCAACCAAGTAACTACATTTGTTTCCTAACAGCCACTTTATATTAATAGTCTCCTTTCCTATTTGCGCTTTTTTCGTCACGTATTCAGTTAATTGACAGAAAAAATGAAATCCTGAATAGGATACTTAACATTCATTTTTCACATCACGAAAAGATTTTTTTCTTCATGGCGATTTGCCTGTCCCAAAGTATAATAAAATCCAGTTGTCAGAGAATAACATTAAGAAAATTGCAAGAAATCCTTGGAGGCAATAAGCAATAGAAATCGTTTGCTGTAAGTACGGACAATTACTTTCGGGCTCGGAGACGATCTTTCTTTCAATTCACATTTCTCTATTGGAAACGAAACGATTGCAGTAGATTAAACTAGCAGCTCAATATTACTAGTGTTCAGTGGCGGATTCAATGCGGGATCAGTGGAGATTGTTTTGTTAGCGGTTATGAATTTATGGACCGGACGTATAATGCCCCGCGGCAATAACACTGCTGTTTCATTACTCCACAAAGGTGCTAGCCACACCACTACAATATTTAAATGCGGGACAATGTAATTAACCATACCTAACACTACATCATCGCGTAAGTGCCATTGTGAAAAATGTTAGCCCTCATTCATAACCTTTATTACTATAACCCCCAACGACAATAGTCTCTGTGATTTCCGCCTTCAATATTCTACGTTACCTTCGTACGATCCCAAATTGGATAGCTTCCCAAATTTTATGATTCCTTATAAATAAATCACTTTCTCTTACAAACGATAAAACTGGCTATTGGTTTCATCCATTTTTATTTGTAAAATTTATTGTTTTTTTAAGCTTTGTTACACACCCTTGTTGATTAGGAATATCTAACAGCCCAATACGAAAAATATCTTATATGATGCTTATATGCTGCTTATAAGATGTCACACCGATACAATAGAGACTTTGTTTGAAGAAATGTCACTTTTGACACTGACAGATCAATATCGTATCGGTGTGACATCTTATAAGAATTGTTCGAATTAAGCCGTAAGTCCTTGTTTTTCATGTAATGAAAATGTATTTTCTACCTAGTTATCGAATAAAGTTCGACTTATATAGTGAATTAAATGACAATCAGTTTACAGGGCAGTGGTACCTATGTTGGCAATTCCAGTGGCGTATGTGGAAGGTAATTGAAGCGTGCCAGTCGGGCACCGCCTCCGCTGGGACCCCACCTGAACACGCAACCGCAAAATGTGTGTTATACCTATACATTTATTGCTTATTAATTTAACGGCCTAACTTATTGTTAACACATTTTGACACATTTGCATACTGGGAAATTTAGTTGTTATCGTAATATCATATCTATTACTATACAATTGTACGTACAGTAGGCAAGGGCAATAAATAGAACATCGACAAATTTGGCTAACTATATAAAAAACCGGTCAAGGGCTCGTCCGTTCCCTACCTAAACAAAATAAGAGACGTACAATTAAGGAAAAGAAATAAAGGAAGGAAGGTGGCAGACGGCGTTTGTATACTCAGCACTAAGGTACGCTCTCTAACTGAGAAGGGATTTGGTTGAAAAGTCTAAAAGCGGCCAATTGCGTACGAACAACATAGCTATATGAAAATTTCAATACAGTGCGCAAAACACCGTAATTTTTTTTGTCTTATTTATTTATTATTCAAGTTGTGTAATTACACAGCATTACAATATTACACTGCGAACTACAAAACATATACAAATACAAAGATACGAGAAAACACAAATAATAACAAAATACAATCTAAACATAGGATTTGGGTGACGACGTAACACCGTGGCTCCGTAGCGTCGTCTGACTCAGCGTAAGATTCGGCAGGTTGTCCCGGAACCGCCGAAACACAACACCCTTCGGCCAGAAGTCCGCGTTTGCGATGGTGTCCTGCAGCGGAGCATAAACGATTGGCATATAAGCTACGCACCCAAAAATCGTTTAACGGAAGGCCAAATAGTAATTATTCGCTGATAAACTTGCAAGCACATGCATTGAAACTCATTAAATGTTTATTTGACTCACCGACTGAGACTTATTTAGGTCGCATTGTCAGTTACAGAACTGTAATTATAGGTTTGTTTGATTAACTTAGCTTTACCTATTCATTATGAGATCAAGTCCAGTGAGTTTAAATAGAAAAAATAATTATAGTAATGAACTTATGGATGTAAAGTCAATATTGGCAAACCTTTAAACGGTGGTTAACATAGGCCCCAAGAAGTATATTGAGATAACTATAGGCATCGGAGTTTTTATCGCACAGTAAGACGTAAGCGCTCGTTAATTAATCTATTCGAAAAAGTAATTATTATAATTTGTAATATTTAACTAATGTCATGCAAATCTGTAATAGAAAAGAAGGAACTGAATTGAATGTCATATATAATGATCAAACTATACAGGAAACTGATGTTGTGACGTTTCTGGGTATAATTGTGGATAAACATTGCTCATGGAAACCACAAATTGAAAAGAAATGCAAAAGTTTGAACAGTTTTGCTTATCCACTCCGAAGACTTTCAACTCATGTCAACAAGTAAACCGCTCTACTTGCGTACCATGGCTATGTGGCGTCCTTGCTAAGATATGGAGTGGTACTCTGGGGAAACTGTTGCGAAATAAAACGAATTTGTATCAGTGACAAAAATGCATTAAAGCCATTTGTAAGAAACCTACAGGAACATATTGCAAGGATCTTTTCTACGAGCTGAAGTTACTTACCTTACCATCTTTATACATTTTGGAAGTTACTACATTTGTAAAGTCAAATTCATTATTGTTTATGAAATTAAAAGATATATGTAATTTTAATACGAGATATCCATTAAGACTCGTAAAACCTAAGACGACCGAAACTGTGTGACAAGAACAGTTACTGCATGGCTATCAAAATTTACAATCATGTCCCGGAAGATATAAAATCCTTGCCATATAAAGCCTGTATATCAAAATTGCACAATTGGCTACTAAAAAAAAGATTTTACAGTATTAATGAGTTCCTATCACAATAAAGGACAGAGTAACATGTATTACATTATTTACTAGGTAATTCGGTTGATTCAATTAATTGTTTTTTATCATTTCTTTTTATAAGACATTTTAATTAATTGTGGTTCCTGTTCGTTATTATATAGTTTTTTTTATAATGTCTGTTTCGTACTATTTTAATTCATCATGATTACTTATATTATAACATAGTTAAGTTTATATTATGTTATAATTGTATAGTTAAAATATTTGTTTAAGAATGAATTAATGTACTATATGTATAATACTTAGATAGTTATTAATATTTGCACGCCTTCTTAAGGCAAAATAGTTGAACCAAATTGTACCTACCTATATATTGACCATCTTACTGTACAATATTTTATGCAAATAAATTACTTACTTACCTACTTAGTTACTTATAACGTATATCACAGCAAATCAATCAATCAATCAATTTATTTATTACAGATTAATGGTCCACTTATTGTTAGTTTTGAACTTAATCTACATATTAGTTTACTAACGCTACTAATAAATTAATAAACGTGATTTATATACTTAAAGACAAAATTCCTTGTCCTTGATTATAAAATCACTATTAAAAGAAATGAATGAGTAGTAGTATAAATAGGAGTTAAATTTTATTGCTAAGGTCGATTCCATTGCTCGCTAATTTCTTACCATGCGATAAAAACTCTAAATGCCTAGAGATAACTTTTGCTTGGAAATACAATGAAAATATGTATTAACCATACAAAATAATAAAATTTTACCTGACAGTTACTAAAAGCTCGTAACTTGTGTGTTTGTATGGTTTTGGATTTTATATGGTTAATATTTTCATTGTATTTCTAAAAAGCTAGTATCTCATAATCAGCCCGATTCGAAGAATGAGATACTATAACGATATGTTCTGGTTTAGATGAGTTCTCATTTAGATATCGTTTGTATGTCGTATAATTGACAGAAGCAGCTCGATTCGGGCAACCAATGTCACTTTGACGTTAGAAATATCGTAGATAGATCTTATTGGGGTCACAGCTGAATCGAAATAAACGTCAATTTTGACATGTCGTTTAGTTATCGATCTTTTAAATATATTTCCAAGATCTTAAACGTGTCTTAATCATTCTTCGAATCGGGCCGAATGTCATATCATAATTATGTCTTGTATTGGTATTCGCGGGCTTGGTTTCCGCATAATTCGCGCCTATTTTGCGTGGTGAGAACATGTTTGTCGTACATAGCTGCTTGGTAAGTTTTAATAAATTAATTAGGGAGTAGTAATTAAATGTAACTTAAAAAAACTTCTATCTCTGGTTTGATTTATTGCACGTATTGGATTTACACAATGTGTATAAAAGTAATAAAAATTACAAGCAAAATTGTCCCCGAATGCTATTTGCATAAAGTAATAAAGGGCATAAAACGAGCTACTTCGGTGACCTTAAAACTAAATGATATTGCAGATATTTGAGAAGTACAGTATCTATTTGAAGAGAGAGCAAGTTTACAGGTCGCCGCGCTCGACTCTAGTATATTATGATAGTTGAAAGCTTTTCGCTTAGAGAAAACTATACCCGGATAACTTTCGCTTACTTTGAACGATTTACTTTTAAAAGTGTCCGGTTAAAGGAAAAAATCGTCTATTACTTAAGCATAGATAACATTACTCTAAATAAATTAAAGCGCCTCTGCTGTCGCAGACAGTTTGGTTCAAATATATGTATAGTAGTTATTTCAGATGGAAGTTATTTTTGCAGTTCGTTGAAGTTGTCCCGGCTTCTAAGTTAAAGTCGGGTTGGGTCATAAATTGTGTCAGGAGCGTGAGCGGCGTAGGCACGTCGATGTGGGAGCGAGTGCGAGTCGAGTGGAGAGATCGCTGCCGAATCTCTGTAGGAATGCTCCGTGATTTAACCCCCGCTAAGCCAGCGGCTGTCACTGGCGAGATATATCACGCGTTCTAATTACAGATATTGCAGATGCTTACCTAAATGATTGCCTCGTATGACGCTCATTTTCACGATTGATGCTTTATCATTTGTTACATTTGTGTCTACTCGCACATGGTTGGGTCTTCGAAATGTCTTCGACCGAGGAACTTCATAAAGGAATCCTCCTTTATGAAGTTCCTCGGTCGAAGATAGATAGAATCAACATATTCTGTGTCGTAAGCTTTTCCTCTTCCTACAGCGAACTATTGTTCCACCTTATAACAGCTCTAATATGCCTATTGGTAGTATGTACCTACTTAAAGACGACATAGTATATATACTCATAGTTAAAGATTGCCAAGTAGAGATAAAACAATATCTATTAGGCAACCTATAGAAACCCTTGTTGTACCCTCTGACTGCACCGCGTCGCTTTAATAGCGCAGATGAACCGGGTAAACAAAATTAAGCAGTGCCTTAGATTACAGCACACAGGGGACAGGCTTCACGGCGTCGGCTTCGGCTAATTGCGACTAGCTCCACAATGATTTATGCTATCTTGTCGCTTGCTAGCTGCACACAATAGTTGCATACAGAAGGTCGGCTTCATACGATGCGTCTTTATCTGCCATTGAACTAACTAGTGGCCCTGTGAGCTGTAGACCTCGCGATAAAAATTTAAAATTTAAAAATACTCACTTTGAGTCAGTATAACAGCGAACTCAAGAAAGTCAAGTCCCTTATGTCAACTTCCGCCTTTATGAACATTTTCCAAAATTTTATCTAAATATCGAATCTGCTCACAAAATTTTACGATTTTCACGACGGTTGAGAAATGCCACCTACAGAGGAGAACACCCGGACCTACTAAAGCAAGTTGTTTTCCAAGCTGAAACAGACACCTTCGCTAACGCTCGGTCAATAAATATAATACGAATAGGAAATGGATTTAGATATTTTAGATCTGGCGGCACGGCAGTGTCCCCGCCAAGATGAGCCATCTACAAGCCAGCCCTAACTTTTCTTTTTTTTTTATACCACGACAGTGGCAAGCAAGCATCAACCCGCCTGATGGTAAGCAGTCACCGTAGCCTATGGACGCCTGAGACTCCAGAGGTGTTACATGCGCGTTGCCGACCCTTTAAAAATCTGTACACTCCTTTTCTTGAAGCGGTTCGTCATTTTTTTTGGAAACGGCGAACCCACAATAGGAAATATTATTTTGACTAAGGTGTAGAGTTTGTGTAATTAGGGCTTGTAGATAGAGTTAGAAACTTGGCTTTACATGAGATCTGATAACTTTTTGACAGTGCGAAGCATAAATGTTCTCGTCTTGGCAACCTTTTACATGAAAATGTTTTGGTGGGATTTTAATTTCCTGTTATGAAACGGTTATGGCTATGATCTGTCAGCTGTCAACCGTGGCATTTCTCGACCATAAATTAGTTCCTTTCACATCACGGAATGTAGTGTACTGCTCATCTATTTGTACAAACCGGATCTTCTGAGTTTGTATATTTAATGTTTGCGCTAGTTGGCTTGCTTGAGCCCGCACTATGCGCGATTATCTCGGCGAGAGACTCGCGTGAGATTTATTGCGTTACGAGTATGTGTTTGTTAACATACCTCTTATGTTGAAAGTTGGGCACGAGCAATATATAGGCTGTTTTTTTCAACAGATCAGTTAGTAAAGGGCAATTAACTATAAGGCTAACCCAGAGCGACAAACGTGACTGCGACACCAAAGTAATTTCACTTGCCCACGCATGTGATATATAAGTACATACCCCGGACAGACGGGGGCAATTTAGGTTTGACAATAGTGCAAAGGCAAATGAAAGTAAAAAACCAAGCAGACAAGCCGTGCGTGGGGCCGAAGTCAACAGCACAGAGGCCCTATAAGACAATTTAATCTAAAAGCAAGGGATCATCATCTCCTAGCCGTTTTCGACCACAGCGACTGCGTTTTACCGCTGAGAGCGTCGCTGGTGCGCTCTCAGGTGACTGATACAGCCAATTTTTGCAGCAAATGTATACACTCGTTGCAAGTCAGCACCCCTCCGACATAATTGTAAAGTATGGCCGCAGGTGGTCTGGCCTTCAGCTCGTCGCGCTTAGCGTCGAGTTTTGTGAGCCGCCTGGCTTCAAACTGACGCACCTGAGTCTGCACAATTTGCCTCCAACGTGGACGGTCACTGGCTAGACTCTCCCACTTCGCTGGCTCCATATGAGCTCTCTTCATATGCCGTTTCAACACATCTTTGAACCACAAGAATTGGCCGCCTTGTTTGCGCTTTCCATCTTGCAGTTCGCAGTAGAAGATGCGTGTCGCGACTCGGTCTTGGGACATGCGGGAGACGTGACCGCACCATCGTAGCTGTCGTCTCATTATAGGTAGGCCTCTATTCCAGCGACTGTGTTTCTAACGCGGTCAGACCAATGGACGCCCATAATTTCGCGGAGGCATCTCAGATGGAAGCTGTCTAATGAGCGCATATGCTTACGATACAGGCACCATGTTTCTGAGGCATACAAAAGATTCGGCAGGACGATAGCCATGTATACAGCTATTTTAGCGGCTCCTATTCTGCAGTTAATTTAGTTGTCAAGGTGGCACTTAGCTGTAATCGTGCTACCCAGGTATTTGAACTGCTCTACTAGTTTAAGTGAGTCCCGTCCGAGTTTAATGTCAACCTGCGGATTGGCAATTGTGTCGAGGACCAGAACTACAGTCTTCTTGACACTTATTTTAAGGCCAAATCTATTACATGACTCATCAAGACTCGACATAAGCTGCTGTACAGCTCCTGGGGAATCGGCCACAAAACATAAATCATCTGCATACATCTTGTGACATGTGATATATTCGGAGATGGTCTCCGCCAGGTGTAAAGACTATTGCAGTATAGCATTTTTGTGCGACGATGGGAACTAAGGTCATAAGGCTATTAATTTGTATGTTGGATGGACTGGATATTGGGCTATGGGACTCCTCCCATGACAATAAGTCTCAAAAATTGTAAAAGCCAGGTGATAACTCGCCAACTCATTGAGTAGGCCCCGCAATGGCCGCACGCACAGTGTGACATCAAAGCAACACTTGAGAGCGGCTGTGATGTCACCTCTTGGTTAAGTCTGTTGTAGCCAGATTCGGGTAATCCCTTCAGCAGTCCGCGAGCGTTATGATATTTTACACTTCCAACCTGGAGCATATGTCTTGCAACTCCACTCTGGCCGGCCAGTCAAGGCAAGCACAGAGGCGAGGGCGAGATGAAAGTGCCCTTATTTATTTGATTTGTAGACATATCTGCTTGATTTTCAACTTTCATTTGCCTTTGCACTATTTTCAAACCTAAATTGCCCGTCTATTCGGGGTGTGCTGATATACAAGCTTTCATAGGCTACAATATCTGCTAATGTGGACCATACGTATAGTTTTGACAATGTCATTGCTTAAAAAACTGAGGTTTAAATATTTTAGTCTTATTTTGACAACGTAATGAAATGTGCATTATCCAGACCCCATAGGCGCATTGTTATTTATTTTCTTGCTCAGCTCGCGCTTGGCTCTAGTTAAATCTAGACCAATTGAATAGCTTCCGACGAATTTAGTAGGACCAAAATAGGTGGTGAATCGATACGATGTCAAAGCCGGTTCAGGAAATTAAATGTATTCATTGCAGACATTTTGATTTATTCCTATCCAGCCGCACCAAGCCACCCCTATTTTATTCCTTTCCTGCCTACCTGAGCCTTCATTATGTTCATTTGGTTTATATAAATTACCCGACTCAAGGCTATCTCAATTTCTTACATCTTTGTAGACTTAATTGTGACTTTATCTCGTAGATGATAAATAAATAAATATTTGGGGCATTATTATCCAGATCTACCTACCCAGCCCTATAGTAAGCAAATATTGTACTATGGGTATAAGAACTTATATCTTCACCTAGTACCCATCATCTATTTACTTTAAATACTACTTACTCAAAGTACGAATTACTTATTTACATATTTGTTCCTGAGTTATGAATGTTACCTATGTATGTAGATACAAATCAATAAACAAGTAAATATACTCGTACGTATTCGTAAGTACATTTTCTTCTGCTCTCTCTCTCTCTCTCTCCCTCTCTGTCTACAGAGTTGTAAATGCAATATTTTATTACCTTGTTAGTTTGTTACATTCTTAGTTACAAGAGAAGTCAATATCAGTATCTTGATAAAATTGTGCATCGACATTGCCAGTTAATAGTTGCCTGAAGTAAAGATTTTCATTTCATTTCCTTAACATAATTAACAATTTGGGACATTCATTGGGGATCACCTTTCCTGCATACCGATATAAGTAGTATTCGGCAATCGGAACCTATACTTGCAGTATGTAATCACTAACCAACAATGATATGATATACCTAATGTAACATTTAGGGACAAACAGACGTGGTTTGGTGAAAAACTTCGGAAGTATTTTTAGGTGACTATTTTGAATTCCGCTTCTTTAGTTGTACCGGAACGAATGGCAAGTATGTAGACAGTTGCTTGGCGATGGGAGCGGAACAATTAAATTAAATTTCGTCAGTTTCCCTATAACGCAGTGAACGCACCGGAGTGTTGAAAGACAGCTCTTGCTGTGAAGTCAGTTCTTCCAACTACTGTAATTAAACCGTAGGTCGGGAGTCTACCAGTTAGTATTGACGTTTATTACATAGGTATACTTAATATAACACATTTAACAGCGGTTTATAGTTTTATTTACTCGTATTTATACATTTTCTCCATCATTCTGTGTCCAAAATCGCTGGCGTAGCGCAAGAGTGCCTTCTGGCATTAAGTCCACCATTTGTACTCTTCATATATTGTGCAATAAAGTTTAAATAAAATAAATAATAAGAGCACTGGTGGCCTAGCGGTAAGAGCGTGCGACTTGCAATCCGAAGGTCGCGGGTTCAAACCCCGGCTCAATGAGTTTTTCAGAACTTATGTACGAAATATCATTTGATGTTTACCAGTCGCTTTTCGGTTAAGGAAAACATCGTGAGGAAACCGGACTAATCCCAATAAGGCCTAGTTTACCCTCTGGGTTGGAAGGTCAGATGGCAGTCGCTTTCGTAAAAACTAGTGCCTACGTCAATTCTCGGAGTTGCCAAGCGGACCCCAGGTTCCCATGAGCCGTAGCAAAAATGCCGGGACAACGCGAGAAATAGTTATACAGGGTAACCTGGGTTGCGTCCGTTGTTTTATGTAGGTATTAGGAAACTGTTCAAGATACGGGGATATTGCAAGGAAAACAGACGCAGCTTGCGCGTCTAAACATAAGTACCTATGCTCGTTTCGTACCTATTATCGCTGGAACAGTAATGCTGCTGTAGTCGCCATCTATTAAATAAATATATAAAATATTTTTTCATACGATTTCTGTAGCTTTTGCTCATATGCCTAAGCGAAGTGAAATTTCTATCGATAAAGAGTGGTGTAGTATGAAAAAGAAAGGTCCAACTGCGAGTAGGACTCGCGCACCAATGGTTCCGTACAAACTTACTTACCATTGTAAAAAGTAACTTCAAATGTTTTTATAATGAAAAGATATACTTTACCTACTGAAGGACAAACTTAACTTTGCCGTTGGAAAACTATTGTCCCTATACATCGACATAGGTCGCGATTAGTTTACCAATAGCAAATAAGTTTATTATCTTAAAAAAGGATTTTTTTTGCGATGTAACCACAACTTTCGGACTTTTCCTTCAATTGTGCTACACGGCATTGCTTATTGCCAAATTTCATGACTTTTAACAAGTGAATGGGAAGTCCCCATAGGTTTTGATACTCTTGCTAGCGTCAAAATATGCGCCATGAACGCCACAAACGGCTCAATTTTTATTCAATTTCAATTTATTTACATCAGACATAGCATAGGTAGTCCAGTTTATTTACATCAGACATAGCATCTCG
The DNA here is from genome assembly GCF_033807575.1 of Cydia pomonella. Lineage (NCBI taxonomy): Eukaryota > Metazoa > Arthropoda > Insecta > Lepidoptera > Tortricidae > Cydia > Cydia pomonella. Next base: position 13,455,135 of record NC_084712.1, read on the forward strand.
GTAGTCCATAGATAAAATATGTTAGTAACAAAACCTTATTTTCTATGTTAGCTATATACAGGCTAGGTACTTAAAATATGTTATACACAGTACCTCTAGACTCCATGTGAACAGAGTTCCAGTGCCTTCATACTGCACTAGCCGGGTACTTTGACACCAGATCCACGAGGCTGGTGGTGCTCTCCCGCACGCGGCGCATCAGGTACCTATTCTACCTAAGCGGTTCTCTTGCGTATTATTGAGATAAAGCAGTCCACGCGTGCCTTTGCGCACATACCTGACGCGCTACAAAAGCGTAGTAGCCCCAACAGTACCACACAACAGTACTGAACGCGCAGAGCATTCAGTATTCTTAGTATAGTCAGTCCACAAGCTGCACTTGCAAGGGGTTTGGCAAAATGACTTAAATAATGTAGTTTTGACATCCCCATTCCATCGTGCAAACCTTTAAGTTTGTTTTTTTTACTGCTCCAAGGCGTAGAATAACTGAATAATTGATATAAATTTCAGCTTGATACTTCCACGCATTCTTGAGGAAAAGGATCTTGACAGGCGGACAGACGGACAACCAGGTGATCCTATAAGCGTTCCGTTTTTGACGACTGAGGTACGGAACCCTAAAAAAAGTGAATCGCGGCACCCACTCGTAGATCGTAATCAGCCAACTGCATCAGACGCTAGGTACCTGATTGTAGCATATTCAAAAAGATATAAATCTTACCGTTATATACTTAGGCCTGCTGAAAATGTATTCTACAGTTCCCAGTTTCGTACCTAATAGCAGCATAAAGTCCAATATTGCTTGTAACAAAAATAACCGCAATATGTAGCCTCTGTGACGGGAGAAACTATCAGAGTTTTTGGACGTTCAAACCATCAAATGTACCATTTACAATTACAATTCTAAACGAGTTGAGGCGAACCGCAGTCATATAATTTGAGGATGACCCTTTTATTCCAGCTGAACTAGAATACTTTAAGAATCATAAGCTATCAAATTCAAACTAGCATAATCGTAACTGTCCAAGTTACTCTGAAACAAAAATTAAGATAATAGTTCTGCAATGCTGAGGAGTTAATAGATATTTAAAATTTAAGCATTTTGATATAGACACATACTATACTTAGGTAATTCTATTCAGTCATTCAATCTTAGTACACCTACATAAACCTGCCCGTCGAATCGACATCTACTTCGATACAACATTCAGCCCACTCAAAGATAGATTACGAGCACAACTACACGAATCTAGTTCCACCATGTACGATATGCAATTATGCAGTGCCTGAAAGCGCTTTGAAAGCTCATCCATACACTTGAGAGTAGGTTAACTGTCTCCTGCCCAGTATATTTTAATGAACTTAGTTACCACCGTCTAACGACTAAGATTTCTTTTAAATAAGCGTAATTTGTAATTTAATAATTTTTACTTGGTAAAAAACTCTGGCCACTATAAGTAATCGAATCCCGGAAGATTTCTCCGGATATTTCCGGATACTCCGACTCATTAAAAAATTGAAGGTGCAGCGTCATGGTCAAGTCTAAAGTTGTACAAAAATAATTATTCTTTTATTTACATTTTAAAATAAATTCTGTATTAGTTTCCTCGGAGTATATCAAATTTATAATTGTCGACCGACTCTCTGTGTAAGTCTTTATTGTCTTTATTTTTGTGTTTCAGCATTTTTTTGCCTGTTAGAGATGTATTTTTTTAAATTTGATACAGCCAACAAGGATCATATTACAAATACCTTAAATACTAATATAGTAAGTAAGTTAGTAAATATTTTTATTGCACCAACAATTATACATTTTACATACATGTCGGATTTATGGGTTGGTATTATAGGGGAAAGCGAGCCGTCATCGTCCGGCTCGCCCTGGTCCTCCATGTTGTAGCCGAGTTAATTTCACAACAATTGATTTACACGGTAATCACACAATTATTTATTCGAAACGCATAAACATAAATAAACACACAATCAGAACAATAAACAAAGTGATTCAGGTGTGATACAGCTCACCCTTAGGACGCGTAGACAGGCCGGCGGCTCGAGCGAAAGTAAAATCTCCTCCGTTCAAAAACAAGTCAACCGGTCTGCCCACGGTCACCTGATTCACCGAATGGTTTATAAAGTCGCCAACAGATGGCGCGCAAACGCAGGTAACGAGCTAAGTCGCTTGTCAACGTAAACGCAACGTCTACCATAGTTTCACAGTCCGCCACTAGATGGCACAGAAAAACATTAAAATAACATTTACAGATAGCGCTAATATCAATAACGCCGACACGACCATCCTGCTGCAGGTCGCGCTCGACATGCTCTACAGTAACCATTATATAAAACCAATAATCAGCCACTCGGCCAATTCGACATTACTAGCTATGGTGTTCATAGAAGGAGGCCCCTGTCCTCAACAACTATGCAACAATAAGTGATCTCATAGAAGGAGGCCCCTGTCCTCAACAACTATACATCATCAAAAATCTCATAGAAGGAGGCCCCTGTCCTCAACAACTATGCGTCATCAAAAATCTCATAGAAGGAGGCCCCTGTCCTCAACAACTATACATCAGTAAGAAATCTCATAGAAGGAGGCCCCTGTCCTCAACGACTATGCGATAGCATCGAATCTTAAAGATGGAGGCCCCTGTCCTCAACACCTTCAAGCATTCGAGCTCATAGATGGAGGCCCCTGTCCTCAACAACTATGTTCCACTGACATTACTGACAACTATCATAGATGGAGGCCCCTGTCCTCGACAACTATGTAACAACGGTAACACATTATCAGATATTAAATTAAATATTTAATTGCGATACCAGTAAGTATTTTAGAATAAAATTTTGCATCAAAAAGAAAACTTGCTAGGTACAAACACTCGATAAATACAAACAACAATTAATTTAGAAATTATTCTAAGTACACAAATTTACTTAGTAACCATTGCACAGTGATTTGTAAATTATTCTATTATGCATTGAAATTATAATATAATATGATTATACACTTCTAACGATTTTCAATTTTAATCAAGTTACTGTAAGTTATTATTAAGGCTCATAATTGTGACTTTCAAGAATTACTACAATACAACAATGTTGCTATGGAATTCTCAGTAAAAGTTGACAATATAAATCATTTTATGAACATTTAATTAGAATACATTTCACAGTGATTTGTGTGTGGCGCATGCTAAGTTATAATAAACGATTAAACGGTTTTTATTTTCATTTGCTCATAATTCAATGTAGATTATTACAGAACACACATGCACTTAACAGTTATTTTAAAGGAATTAATTACAGCAGTCTTAGGCACTTAATATTGAAAGTTTAATGAAATCGAAAATAATCACAGGCACATAATTCACTTTCTTCTAAACTATTCATTTGTTATTTGATTTATGTATACCACTTTTTATTTTTCTTATTATGTCTTTTTATGGTGACGATGTTGATGGTTGGTCAGTGTCTGCATCTCCGATCGCCGACATGGCTTCTTGACAGCTGTTGCTATTTCCGGGTTTGGGTGCAAGACGAAGCTGATCGTGGGCAACTTTCTTTGGACGTCCTTTGCCCGTCACTTTTTTAATCTTGTATCGGTCATTAGGTAGTATTTTCCAAATTTCATATGCATCTGGATATTTTAAGTCGAGTCCGATTTGTGTCCTCGGGTTTGTTTTGAACAGTACCATTTCACCTTTCTGAAAGCGATTTACCCGTGCTTTTCCTTTGTCAAATCTTTCTTTGTCCTTTAGACCACGATCTTCAATTCTTTTATTTATGTATGTTTCCAGTTGGTTGCGGTCAACGGTACCTTCAGCGTCATCAATTAAACAAATAAGTTCAGCGGGTACGGCACATGACCTGCCTGTTAAGGCTTTTAAAGGGCTTATGTTAGTTGTCTTATTTTTAGTGCAGTTTATGGCCAATTGAAGAGCATCAAGGCCTTTCTTCCAATCATTAGTCTCGTAGTTGCGGATGATTGTCAATCCGTTTTTCACAACTGCCATCATTCGCTCTACTTGACCATTTGATCGACTTACTCCTGGTGCTATGAAATGCTGATGAATACCATGCTCTTTACAATATGCCTCAAATTCAGCTTTGAAAGCTGTGTCCTGGTCACTAATTATCTGATGAGGTGCCCCAAACATGGATACCAGTTTTTTAAGAGCGTTTAGCATAGATATTGAAGTCTTATTTGTTGCATATGTAAGCATCGTGAACTTCGTATATGCATCAATAATTACAACAACGTATTCATGTTTATCGTTGCGCTTGGTCAATTTACCAGTCATGTCTATGTGAATTGTTTGAAATGGCGTTGGCTTCTTTTCAATTGGGTACATTTGTACTTGTTTTGCACCTGAAGATCCTTTACTGGTTTTGCATATAACACAATTGTCTACAAATTGCTTAACAGTATTGGACATTGTGGGAAACCAGTAAACCTCGCGTAATTTTGCCAGCGTCTTCTCCCATCCAAAATGTTTCAGGGCCGTGTGGTAAGCATTAATTATGCTCCATTGGTATGTTTTAGGAATCACTTTTTTCCATTCTTTTCGTCCAGGTTCGTCTTCAGGATCATGCTTTTGGAGTATGTTATCATATAGGCAATAGTTGTTTACCTCTTCACCGTGTTCGAGCTTTTTTATTATTGCGGCTAAGTCAGAGTCACGTCTCTGCTCTACGACAAGCCATGAATCCACATTACTAGCTAAATTAATACACGCTGTTGGATTGCGGCTGAAGAAGTCTGCGTGTTTCATGCGGCTCCCTTGGCGATATTCAATCTTGAAGTCGTAGTGTTGCAAATAAGCAAGCCACCTGTGAATTCTCGGAAGGAGCTCATGTTTTTGCAAGGACGATTTTATCGCGTTACAATCTGTAACAATGGTGAATTTCCTGCCGTACAAATATTGCCTAAAATGTTTCACGGCTCGAACTATTGCCAGTGTCTCCAGCTCGTAGGAGTGATAATGACTTTCTGGTTCTGTCGTCCTCATGCTCATGTACGCCACAACATGTTGTCGGCCATCTTTAATTTGAATCAGTATCGCTCCTAAGCCAGAACTGCTAGCGTCAGTGTGGAGTTCTGTCGGTAGGTCATCTCTGAAGATCGTTAACACGGGGACTGATGTCAATCGTCTAATTATGTCAAGTCTCACACTCTCACATTCAGCAGTCCATTGGAACTTTGCATCTTTCTTTGTCAAGTTATATAAAGGAATCATGCGTTCCGAGAAAGATGGGATGAATCGCCTAAAGTAGCCAGCTAAACCGCAAAATTGTCTGACTTGCTTTACAGTAGTCGGCACGGGAGACTTTTCTAATGCTTCTACTTTTTTTGGGCTTGGTTTCACAGTACCATTTGAAATGATATTACCCAGATATTCTACAGAGTTTTTGAAAAATACACATTTCTTAGGATTGACGGAGAAGCCCGCCTCGTGTAAAGCAGTCAGCACTTGGTCCAGCATTTGGAGTCCCTCTTTGAAAGTTTTGCATTTTATAAGGACATCATCCATATAAATCAGTATGTCGTTGAGAAATGGGCGCAATGCCGCCATTATTGCACGCTGAAACACCGCCGGTGCGTTCATGAGCCCGAACGGCATCATAACATATTCGAATAAGCCGTCCGGGGTAATAAAAGCTGTTTTTGGGATAGACTCTTCTTTGATAGGGATCTGATAGAAACCCTGAGCCATATCCAGACAGATAAAATAAGAGGCATCGGCTAATCTATCTATTTGATCCGAAATTATAGGCAAGGGGAATTTAACGGGAACGGTATTGCTGTTTAATTCCCTATAATCCGTACACATACGATCGTCACCATTCTTCTTTTTCACAAGCACAACCGGGCTCGCGAACTCTGAAGTACTTTCTCGGACTATTCCGTTAAGGATGAGATTATCGACTATGGCTTTAACCTTCTGTCGCTCAATAGGTGCCATACGATATGGTCTACGAGACACTACCTTGTTGGGATCTTTGAGTTGAATATCCATGTGCCCTGTAGTAACTTTAGTCTTGGGTATTCCAGTAGCGAAGACATCCCTATTCTTTTCCAAGACCACTTTTAACTCTCGAATTTCATTCACGTCAGTCAAATCAGTATCGATGTTTTGTATGAAGTCTTCATTCGCGGCTACAGCTAGTACTTGAGCGATTCTCATTAAGGTAGCGCCACTTTCAGTAACGATGACTTGTAATCCGGTACCTTTGACTAAATCGGATCCAATTATAAGCTTGCATGGTATTTCGTGATCTTCTACTACATAAAAACGTATTTCAACGAATATACCACTGATTAGACACATGACTGTTATACGTTGGCTAGACACAATAGGACCACCTACTCCAAATAGCATTATAGGGTAGTCTTCTCGTTTTCCGGGTAAAGTTTGACCTAATGATCTTGTTACTAGAGAACGTTCTGCCCCGCTGTCAAATAGTGCTATAAGTTTACGCTCATTAACTTCAATTTGCATTGGTATGGACACCTTAGACTCAACTGTAACCAAAGCTATCTTGTCACCATCGTCCTTCAGTTTTTTGAAGCATACCGATTCGTTGTGTCCTAATTTCCCACAATAATTACACTTTGATGGTTGTTTTTCTAAGGGTCTTGTGCTCAATGTTGAATCATTAGTTGTTAACAGAGGCTTAGGATCAGTAGCCTTACTACTGAGACAATTTGATTGAACATGGCCAACCTTGCCACATTTAAAACAAGACAGGAGTGAATCGTCACGACTGTTGCGAAGCCTAGGTCGTTTAGCTGGTGGTTCACCACTCCTGGATTCACGTGGTTTTGTAGTTGACACGACGGAGATCAATTCAGGTACGGTTGTGCATTTGCTAGATATCAGTCGTAATCGCAAAAATTCATTATCGATACAACCTATAATTGCTTCGACAGCATCTTTTTCCTTGTCACCGCTCATAATCCTTTTCCAAATAGTCCATGCCCGTGTAATAGATTCTGATGGATTTGTCGCATCGAATTTGAAGTTACGTAATTTTAAAATATCATTTGAATACCGGGCTTCAGGTTCAAATGTCTGCACTAAAGCATCTCGCATGTCGCTCCAAAGTGGAGATTTCACAAGCCACGTATCTCCGAGGGTCTTCGCTCGACCTTGTAATAAGCCCGCAATCTTAGTACAAATCTCGTAATCCGTTAAATTCCAATGTTGTTTAGCCCGATCTACGTGCTCGCACCAATCTCTAACAGGAACTTCACCATCCGGGTTAAATGGCGCAATATAAATATCACTTAGCCTTGGGCGTTGTGACGAAGCGACAGCTTTTGATAAAATTCCGGCTAACAGTTCATTATTTGTATTCATGTTTGTTTGTTGTTGATTTGTTAACCTATCTAATATATCCGCTAATGACGATAATATTCGACTGGACTCATTATTAGAAGCGTTGGTCGCGGTGGAAGTTTGCACGTCATTATTGTTTATTACGGCAGAAACTGGTACACGATTATTTATCGCGGCAAGAGACGACACGATGTTTTCATTTGTAACGACCGGATTCGTCACGTTATTGTTATCTGTTGCGAAAGGAATTTGAACGATATTTTGCATAGTCGCAGAAGAAATTGGCACATTATTTTGAATTGTCGCAACAGGTATCGAGGCGTTGTTATTGCTCGTTGAAAACGTCAGGCTCTTGTTATTTATCGCGGCAGAAATCGACAAGTCACTTTTGTTTACGTCAGGGTTCTGCTGAGACGCGGACGCGTTAAGCAATCTTTTTCCCCTTCCGATGTCGGATTTATGGGTTGGTATTATAGGGGAAAGCGAGCCGTCATCGTCCGGCTCGCCCTGGTCCTCCATGTTGTAGCCGAGTTAATTTCACAACAATTGATTTACACGGTAATCACACAATTATTTATTCGAAACGCATAAACATAAATAAACACACAATCAGAACAATAAACAAAGTGATTCAGGTGTGATACAGCTCACCCTTAGGACGCGTAGACAGGCCGGCGGCTCGAGCGAAAGTAAAATCTCCTCCGTTCAAAAACAAGTCAACCGGTCTGCCCACGGTCACCTGATTCACCGAATGGTTTATAAAGTCGCCAACAGATGGCGCGCAAACGCAGGTAACGAGCTAAGTCGCTTGTCAACGTAAACGCAACGTCTACCATAGTTTCACAGTCCGCCACTAGATGGCACAGAAAAACATTAAAATAACATTTACAGATAGCGCTAATATCAATAACGCCGACATACATGTAAAACTACAAATAAGTTTAAAAGAAAAATAGAACCAGGTAACAACAGGCGGTTTTTTCGCTAAAAAGCGATTTCTTCCAGACAACCTTTAGGTAGCAGGAAATGTAGAACTCATACAAAAGTCAACAGGTAGTGCAAGGAGCTAAAAATGGAGACTATTAAACACAAACACACATACTATATACTACTTATGTAAGTATTAAAACAATACCTAATATACAATATAATATAATATATATAGGTGAATGGCAACTTAAGGCAGAGATAGAAAGTATAGTTTCAGTACTAATATACATACTATACATTTTATAAAATTAAAACTAAACACTAATTAGGCGACAAAATGACCTGGCTCCGTTGAATCGGCTGCTCTGCTGTCGGATTCGGCATTTTGCCCCGGAACCTCCGAAACACGACACCCTGCGGCTAGAAGTCGGCGTATTCGATGGTCCCCTGCAGCGGTCGCGGCACGCGCACCACAAAAGAGTTCAACTGCACGTAGTGGCGCGATCAGCCGTACAAACTAGTTTTCGTCGAAGCCTTACGGAAACCTAGTTTTAACCAGTAAAAACGCGTTTTCACTGAAGCGATACAAAAACTAGTTTAACTGGGAAAAACGCGTTTACACTTAAAATAAGTTTTTATGGTGACATGTGCAATCATTATATATTATGGTAATATCTAAATAACTTCATATTAGACTTACTGCTTATTAAAACTTTTTTTTAGTAAGTACCTACATAATAACAAATAATTTACTTATTTTTTAAAGACCTGCAATTAGCACAATCGGAATAGAACAAACCTCGAAATTTCTTGGTCAGTCCTGAAATTTGGTATGTAATAAAACGCCTCTTATTCATGTCCATACCATTTGACATTTTGGGGACCTTGAGGAATCGCAGCCATCTTGAAAAATGTGTACCATCCTGGACAACGCGTTTTATAATACCTTATCTAGGAAAATATGGTGTAAGACAGCATTAAAGCTTATTAAATTCTACACAACAAAGTCTAGATATGTTTGCGAAAAAAAAACATCCTTATATAGAAAATACGTGCTGAATCTAGGTTTAGCGCTTATACACTTCCAAGGGACATTCTTTTAATAGGAAACTCGGGAGAATATGAATTCGACTTTGTGTATACATTTGTACATGATCTACCCCAATATCAACATTTTACTCGACTGCGACTTCACCAGAAAGTATGGTTATCGGTTTTAGGACTGATCATACACTACAGCCTGTAGCTTAGGATACTAGCCGGATTTAAAAAAATGACATATCGGTAGATTCCTCTTGCCCTTCACGACCTGTTTACACTTGTTTTATTGAAGAAAAATTAGGAAAGCCGCCTTAAGAGGACGCAGAATATTAAATAATATTTTTTCTTCTAGTGCCTAAATTATTGAGCGGATTTCAATATAGTATAGACGAAAGTGGGATTCATATTCTCCCGAGTTTCCTATTAAGAGAATGTCCCCTGGAAGTGCTAAACCTAGATTCAGCAAGTATTCTATAACAAGATGTGGTTTTTCCGCAATGATATCTAGGATTTTTTGTGTAGAATTTAATAAGTTTTAATGTTGTCTTACTCCATATTTACCTAGATAACGTTAGATTTTGAGTAAAACGTGAATTTCTCCAGGATGGTACACATTTTCCAAGATGGATGCGATTCCTGGAGGTCACCGAATGTCAAATGGTATGGACATGAATAAAAGGCCTTTTATTTACATACATACCAAATTTCAGGACTGTCCAAGAGATTTCGAGGTTTATTCTATTCCGATTGTGCTAAATGTTGATATTAAGTATGCTAAAAGCATGATAGCCTAAACTGACCTAACTAAAAACACTAGTTTGTATTATTAATATGGCAAACGCGCATGGTTTGAACAAGTAATGGCTGCAAAATCGTTCCATTATTGAATTAGTTGTTAAAACAAAATTGATTTACTTGGCTGAAGCCCATTTTGATGGTATTTACTTTTCGGAAACAGGTCCCTCGTACCGAACTATATTAGTATCGAATAAAGTCGACAGCAAAATCGACAGGAATAGAATAAAGCGAAGCAATTTGCTTTGAGCTCTGGTACGGGGATTAAGCACGATGCCCGGGAAACGTCTGGGGCTAAAATCACAATGAGAATCATAATATACAGTTGAAAGCACAAAGCCCCACTTTAGCCAAACGGAGTTTTGTGAATTTATTAAGGGAGTGATAAAACATTTCTTGAATTTTGCGTCAGGCCTAGCTGACGCCTTTGTCAAATCACCCCGATTGGCTTCCATCGGCGCGACAAGGAAAAACCGGTGTATTTTGGAAAAATATTTACTCTGTACATATTTACAATTCCTAACAGGGCAAAGTTACATAATAAAAACATAATAGTAGCAAATATAATACATATCTTGCAAATAATTCAATATACAAAATCAAGTTGCTAAGTTTACCTCTTTGCAAATGTGTAACAAAACAATTCTAGTTAGTACCCTTCGGGAATTAATATATCACTATTCTCTTAGTTTGTAGACGTTGACAATAACTAGTAAATTCTACATTTAGATAAAACTGTAATATCTACATCTTGACCTAAAATTACTGCTAATTCGTATAGTGGTACTTACAAAAGTTTAATTGAACTACAGTCTGTCAAAATGCAAACTTTATTTAAAATTGTGATAAAACTCTATGTACAGTTCTAAACTATGACTAATTAGGACACCATCATCTGAAGATGAGAGTCCAGAGTAAAGCGAGGATGAAGGATGCGTGTGTGTATTTTGGCTGCGCGTCACTGGAAAGAGCGCTGGCGTGACACTCGGCCTCGTCTGCGCGCAGTTGCAGCAGCGGCACGCGGCGGCCGAGCTGATCTTTGCAGGTGGCGCCACGCACGGCTCGTCGCAGCTCCGCGCCCGCCTCGTTCTCCTGCAGCCATCGCCGCAGCCACGCCCCCAGCCACGCCAGCTCGCACTCGCAACGCAGTGGGTTACCCGTCAGAATCAAGCCTCCTGGGAACAAACAATTATTGTCGCTTTATATATATGTATATAGATTTGGAACGTCCGCGGCAAGTAATCAATATCTATAAGGCGAAGTTTGGTGATTAAAATTGGGTAATTTCCCATTAGATTTTGAGTTGGCCATAAGTATGCCAACCTCGTCAGATAGTAATATTCAGCCTATATAGGACGTTGTATTATACCAAAGGGTAGAACGGCACCCTATTACTAAGACTCCGCTGCCTGTCTGTCCGTCTGTCACTAGGCTGTATCTCCAGAACCGAGATAGTTAGACAGTTGAAATTTTCACAGACTATATTTCTGTTGCCGCTATAAGCACAAATACAACAAAAAAAAAAACAGAATAAAATATATACCGGGTGGAACAGAACGAGGGACTTCTATGGAAACGGGGTATTATTCAGGCCCCGTGCTTTATTTTTCACCAGGTAACTACGTTAATATCTGTTTGTGAGATATAACTTGTTAAAAGTTACTGCAAAAATGTATATGTTTCAACCATAGCAAGTAGATCCGATGACGTCATCAAGACTAAGTATTTTTTAGTTATCTAAATAAGACATTTTAACCGTCGGCATGTAATAAACAAACTCAATGACACAAACGTGCCGGTCATCATCCTTTCAAAATTCAAAGAGTTCAGGCTTTGCTACCCGCAGCCCACAGACGCCGGCGGTGGCTTTTTCAAAGAATACCAGATGATGGCGAGTTCCTCAAATCAAATGCATTAACTACATATTTGGAGTAAAGAAAATTTGTTCATGCGAAACGGAATGTAGAACAGGGGTAAGTAGCTAGCACGTCTACGCAGACAAAATCCATACCCATATCGTCATACAGGACACCATCAATAACGTTGGTTGATTTACGTCGAATGTAAATTAAATGACGTGTCAAATTAAAATGTAAATAACTTTGTTGTAGTAGAGCTACCTCTGTTATTAATATATTCCATTTTAATGATTTTGTTTTACTTTTTAAGCCATCTTTACGATTATAATAAGTCGATTGTAGATCACTTCGATAATACTATCCCTTCAAATCAGCCCAGTCCATAGAAATATTCCACCCTGTATATAGGGGGGCTCCCATAAAACAAACGTGTTTTTTTTTGCCGTTTTTATAGATAATGGTACAGAACCCTTGGTTCGCGAGAGCGACTCGCACTTGGCCGGTTTTTTATAACATCATGAATATTTGATGAAATTTCCTACTAATTCAATTAAATTTATTAACTATAAATCAATGTACATTACATGTCAAACAATCATATATGTAATCTAAATAACATACAATTTAACTATCAATAAATTTAAGTTGTAATCTAAAAATTAATAAAAAAAAGACGTGTGGCACTCGAGGACTGCCGCGGTAAAGCTATTGCATAACATTTTGTATCAACTTATGCAATTATAATTATTTATTTATTTTATTTATGCAGTATTTCTTTTGCTTTGATATTAATTCAAGTTACACTTTTTGAGCATGGTGACCGATAAGAAAACAAATTTTTCTTTTATTAAATAAATAAAAAGTTAATATTGTTTAAAATATTTTTATTATTTTACAATACATGTGGGTTTTATTATACCACGGAACTACAACGAATAGTTATGTTGTAAAAACAATAATGTACACAAATATTTTGATTGTGCATGTTAGAGAATAAGTACAAACAATCCAAATCTCCGTAATCATTACTGCTTGATAGAATGTTATATGCTTCTTGCGGATTGTGGCAGGAGTTTAAATAGGGTGAATCGCGTAACTGATTTCTCAAGTCACAACTCTCAATTTGAAGTTGCAAAACACTTATGAGCGAGTGGAATAGACAATTACAATCGCCAGGAATTCCTGTGTTTCTGTGTAGAATAACTTCGGGAGTAATGCATTCATTACGCTGTTCATAAATATGAAGTTGTTGGCTTTGAAATTGATTTTCTTGTAGCGTTACATTTTCTATATTTTCAACAGCGCTACATCGCACGATATTCTCTTCATTACTGCACAATTTTCGTCTTTTTCTGTTAAAAAAATGATGAATTCGTTAAATTAAATATTATTGAAGCATATATTACAATTTATTTTTAAATAAATAAATAAAAAATATTATTATTAAATCAAATTACATATCCATGTAAGATTTTTCTGCATTATGTTGACGAAATTTCCTTTGACGTTCAGCATTTGATTTTGGTACTGTTTTTATTATTTCTTCATTTTTCTTCAAATCTTTCTGACGCTGATAATATGCCCTTTGACGTGCATTAGTTTTTTTTTCTTTTTAGCTCTTTACGCTTTTCTTCTCTATAAAACGAAAATATCTAGGTATAAATAATAGGTATAAATAATTAGGTATAAATAGTGTAATGACACACCAAAACAAAATTATTCATTTATAATAAAATAACAATATTGAGAAGTGATTATCGAATTTCGCGCGATGTACATTTATATAGATATAATATCATATATACTTTCTCTGCGCGGCATTCATGTGCATTATCTATACACCAAAAACAAAGGTACTGAATAGTACACGTGCTTGGTTTGATGGTTTCTGTTATATACATAATGAAGAATGAATTTATATATATATATATATATATATATATATATATATACATATTGAGAATCTAAATTGAGAATTTAAACTATACGCGTGTGTGTGTTTGTGTGTATAAAAGAGGGCTACTTTTAATATCGCTCATTTTAATATCAAAAATTTAGGTTATCTTTATAGCAGTATTATATTTTCAATTCAAAATTAATACTGCATTTGTGATAATAATAAAATGTATGTATATAGAGTACTCACTCATTTTCTTTCACTATTTTTTCGTGACTTTCTTCATTAATAATAAATGCACTTTGTTCATTCATATTCAAAACACTTTATACACAAATTTTACAAGTACAGCTATTCACTGTTGTACATAAATACCCAGAGACATGTCAGTCGCTTCGCTTGACAGACAGATGAAGTGTGCGAAAGGGAAGCCATGACGTATATGAACAAGCCATAAGTGCAAAAGAGGCAGACTACATATGAGAAAACGTAACCAATTTTGAGTTCGAAGGCGGCCGAGGCGGCCAAAATCGGGTAAGTAATAGAACGTATACAAACCTATAATATATCACTCTGAATGTATAAATTCAATTTGTATATTTTTGATCGGAATAACATTCAATTGCAATAACATGCAATATGTATAACAACGAATTCTATAATTGTAAATTGTATAATAAACACTACATATATCATTGTTTACGATAACATTAGAAAGGTATAACGTTGAAATAATATAACATACAAAACAAATATCATACATTAAAAATAAGCGCCTACTATTTGTTAGGTGCAATTACGCAGATAGCGTGCATAGTTGCACCTTTATTTTTCTAAACTGGTATTGCAATAGATGTGGGTAAGAATAAAATAATCTTAAATTTATTACTATTTACTTTGAGTTTGTAGTGATTAGAACGCAATTAAGTGGAGTTAAGTTTATAATGGAATCGTACAAATGTGAAACATTTAAAAGTGCTAAGGGAGGGATAAAATTGTTTATAAATGGCTATAGTTATTGCAAGAATCGACAAGTAGATAGTAAATATTACTGGATTTGTGAATTGAGGCATAGGGAGCAGTGTAAGGCTCGAGCCATCACAGTTACAAACGGCGAAAGTGATCTTCATATAGTTAAAAAGGTAGATGACAACCACAATCATGACCCAAACCCATTTAAGCTGGAAATTTCAAACATTATTGAGGACATAAAAAATGAATCAAGAAGCCATTCCGATCGGAAAACTTGTCGTATTTTACAAAACTGTAAAAGGAACTACGACTGTACTACACTTTCACAATTGCCTTCCACATCATCTTTACGGCAAATTGCGTATAGAGAGAAGCAAAAAGGGAAACCAACTTTAATTGAACCAAAAGATATCTTCTTCACTTTGCATGAAGACATATTGCAATTACAGAATGCAAGTTTTGTTATTGCCGATAAATTTATTACTGAGCGTAAGAGAATTATAATACTGTCATCTTTATGTATGATGAGATATTTAGGGAGATCTGCTCTATGGATTATGGACGGCACCTTTTCTGTGGCAGGAGTATTCCAGCAACTGTACGTCATTCATGGAAATATTTTCGAGGACAATAGACAAACATATCCTTTGGTATACACATTTTGTAGTCACAAAGACAAAGCGACTTACATCAAAATGTTTGAAGCTATTATTGAATACTGTCAAGAAAACGATATTGAAATAAACGTTAAACATGTAATAATGGACTTCGAAATGGCCGCAATACAGAGCGTGAAGTATTATTTTGATCATGTCCAAATAAACGGATGTTTTTTCCATTTGGGGCAAATCATCAATAGACGAATCCAACGAGATGGTAAATCAACTTTATACGGTATTGATAAACAATTTTCTATTGAGATGAAATGTCTTCTAGCTTTGGCTTTTTTGGAACCCGATGAAATTCCAAAATACTTTAAAATGCTTAAAAAACAGTGCTCGCCTGAAGCTGAAAATATAATTGGTGATTTTGGTAAGGATTATGTTTCAAATCAGCCAATATTTCCTCCGACTCTATGGAGTGTTTCTACTTTGGAATCACGTGGCTTACCGCGAACTCAAAACAGTGCCGAATCGTGGCACCACAGATTTAACCAAATAATCGATAAGGTGCAGCCCGGTTTTTATCATGTGGCTGCAGAACTCCTGCATGAGAGCATAAAGGTTTTGGCCGATATAGAAAAACTGAAAAACGGCGAGCCATCCGTCAAGCGTAAGAAAATACACGAGCAACAACAAGCGCGTATTAATAATGTGATAAAACGGAAACCTGAGTATTCCGAATGTGAATATCTTAAAGCAATCGCATCTAATTTAAGTTTAAAAAAACAATAAAATAACGACACGTTTTTTTTGGTCAACTGCATGTATTTTTGCCAAATATAATGTACTTTTCATTGCATAATCGATTGTTTTTTTTTTTCCTCACTACCGAAATTACATTATTTAAATATATTTTTGTGTGTTAGTTAATGAACAGATACAGTTTTTAAATTATTATGAAATGAGCAATGTATTTGAAACATCTATACTATGCAAATTTATATTTCAACGTAGTTTGCTCCGTATTTATCTATTACAGATTGCAGCTTTTTTCTGTGGTAATTCTGGTGCTAATTTCTTTATCTAGAGGGTCACAGTTCTAACCTAACCTAACCCACTTTTCTGTTAACAGTTTCTTTTTCCGAAGCCTTAGAGTTCTAACCTAACCTGCTACCTATTCTGGAAACAATTTATTTATCTAGGGGGTCACAGTTCTAACCTAACCTAACCCACTTTTAGCCGTTTTTTTTCTAGTAGTGTGTTCTATGAGGTTGAAATTCTAGGTCATCCTACTAATTTTACTACTTAATTATATAAGATGATATTTATATTTTAATATGTATACATTATGACAGTTATATGAAATGAGCTTAACTTATATGTATATTATACCAAACAGCCATATGTATGTCGTATGTTATATTATTTTTATGTTATACTAATTGAAAGTATACGTTTACTTTATTATACATAAGATTAGTATACATTTTTAACGTTTGTAAACTGAAATTATTCCAAAAGTACGTATATATTATAGGACGCACCCGCCAAAATCATATTGCCGTATTTTTTAACGTGAAAAATATAAGCGAATCAAAAAGAAAATTATACATTAAGTAATTTAGTGACGATGGTGTCATGTTGTGTGCCGGGTTGTAGTATTTCAGGGCCAAAAAACCCAGGAAAATACTCATTTCACAGGTAATTATGATAATTCTAGCGAAATTTTCGTAACGATATTTTATCAAATTAACAGCATAAAAAGTACAAGACAACGTATACTTGTACACAGCGTATACACATCCAACCCAAGTTGTCAGCAGGAAAAGGGGCGAAATTCAAATTTTCTTTGGTAAGTCAACTCTTTGCGAACACATTTTCAAACAACTTCAACTTTATCATTTTCAACTTTTTCAAACACATTTGAAAAAGTAGTCGATAAAGCAGTTAAACATCGATAGATTATTAATATGTTGTAACATGACATCACTATTTTTGTTCGCACATAGACAATTTACGCACACACTTGCCTTTCATTTTTGGTCACACTTTCCAAGTTTGACAGTCGTTCTATACTATCCTATTTCTATGTAAATACATATACACCTATATACTTTCTCATAAACAGCTGCTTATGTATTCGTCCGATTTCGGAGCAGCTCGTCTCGATTCGTGCGAGTTTCGTAGAGTCGTACCATACGTCTAATCGCACGCACACAACGCCGTGTCGAAGACTGCCGAACTGAAACGACGTTAGACGATGCACGGCCTTCAAGCCACACCTTCGTGCCCGTCGGAGTGGGGAGCGTGAGGTTTTTTCGTTACGGAATTTCTGGATTCGGTCCCCGCGCTCAAGGCCCGCGATAGAAGCTATGCAATAGCTTAAAAATACAGGATGGGCAACTTGGACCTATACAACTTTTTATTTTGGCGCCAAACTTGACAGTTGTTGCATGATAATTATTTTTTATAGATACGGCAAACTTATTATAGATCGTTTTTCGTTTGAGCAACGTGTTTTAATTATCTAAACATTCTGCTTACCCCAATTTTGTACTGCGGAAACAATTTCAATAAACGGTAATCACCGTAATTGGCTACCAAGATCCCAAGATCTAGCCTTTTTACTGTGGAGCTATCTAAAAGAACGTGTCTATGCTAACATGCCGATAAAACTTCAACAGTTAAACGATTAAAAACAGAGATAACGCCGGAAAATTACGAAAATATGAAAGACGCGATGAAAAGAGTTCACATCTGCCATGCAGCTAAAGGTGGCCATTAGACATTATTTTCCATTTGTAATTTGTAATTACCAACCCTAAATAATATTTATGGAAATACTTCATTTAAAAAAATAAAGTACTTTTATTTGCCCAGTCTGTATGGGCACCAAAACTACCTACTTACTAATAGTTTGATCAAATCTTGCTACCCGATAAGATAGTTTTTGATATTTTTAGGCTATCAAAATTAGGCTTCATTTCGAAAGCTTTGGAAGGCAATGCATTATATTTTGGCACTTCTTGAGAAGCACCATCGAATAGTAAAAATTGTGCCAAAAGCGTTACAAAACGTGTTTGTCTCGCAATATGCTTTTGAATTCAAAGTGGGTACGTATAGCAATAGGTATCAAATAAAATAGGACGGTAAAGGGAGAAGGTCGGACACATGAGTGATCTTATAAAGATTCCCATGTTTTTCCTTTAAGAGCACGCAACTCTATAAGGATTTTCGACGTTTACTCGAAACGCTTTTTCCCCTCTCTTTGTTTACAATTTCTTTTCCAGATACGCTTCCATGAATCCATTTTGCAGAAAACGAATATTAAAATTTTGTGAATAATCTAACTATATAGGTTCCTCCAAGCAAAATAAGCGTGACATTAAAGTCAGAAATAGATGTGCGACCAAAAATCGGTAACATTTGAATAATATTATTTTAGGCAAGTCGCGACTAAGTAATATCGAACAGAATTTAGTCATAATTATAGGTAGCAGAATTAATAACCCGCAATTAGTGGCTCAAATTTCAAATTCAATGGCAGTTATATACGATTATGCATACTTAGAGAAATAAGTAAGCTTAGAGTGTTAACCTCCTACATCAGTTTCCTTGCCTAATAAATAATAAGTTTATTGGAGGTATGGTGAAACGCATAAGTTTAAAACTCACATAAAACTTAATATTTATTAAATTTAAATCTTATTACAAATAAGTGTTCGCAAAGCTCGATCAAAACTTATTATAAACGAGTTTTCGTCTATATATGAAATGAGCACTCTACGAGTAAGCTTATTTATTTCTGTGTGTTTGTGTGTGTGTGTGTGTGCTTGTGTGTAAACTTACATTTGAATTGTATTCGTTTTTCCAAAAGCCTTAAAGCGAAGCGATGTACGAATACTAAGCAAACATACTTAGGAAACTTACAAGCATCAAGATGAAATTCGGTTGGTGACTGCAGCTGCTGTTGCGGCATGACTGCTGCGGCTTTGACCTGGGCGCTGTGAAGGAAATTGATAGTGGTACGCGGCAACAGGAATGCCGCAACATGCAATGCAGCTGCGGTTGTCACAAAGCGTGCAGTTGTCACCTTTAGTTCTTATATACCACCTCTTACCTGATAAAAGTTTAGTCGCCACGTGACTCCAGCTTGTAAAGTTCGGGTAGAAAATGGCCGGATTTAGTGTGTTGAGCTGGTTATAGCTCAAGTCAAGGCCCAGCTGAGGCACCTGTCCGAGGTGCCGCATCAGCGCCGTCGGCAACTTCGCCAGGGAGGTGGCTGTTATCCTAATAAACATCTCTTGACTTCTTGAAAATGGCTCGAAGGCTTCGTCTGATATTTTACGCAACTTCGATCCTCGAATTTCCAAGTAACGAATATTCCTTGCGTCTATTCCATGCAGCTGATCGTCCATTACATCATCAGTCCAGTGTATAATCAACTTGTAAAGGGAAGGAAGGGCCGAAGTAATATTAGAGATTCGAAAAGTAGAATGGTTTATGGTGGACCACGTCTGTATGCTCAGGGACCGTAGAGATATTAAGGGGCGGAAGGAATCTTGGTCAACTATATCTAAATGCTTGAGACCGTTCAAATTTAAATGAGATAAGTTGCTCAACCATTTAAAACTATTTGGCGAGATTTTTATAACAGGGTTAAATGAAATATCAAGAATATTTAAATTATTTAAGTGCGACCACATCTTTGGCACCAGAGAGGTAAGACGATTATGGCTAATGTCTAAATGGCGAAGATTCACTAGCCGTTTAACGTCAGTCTCCTTAAAGCTGTTAATTAAATTTGAAGTTAAATTGAGACTTGTTAAGTTCGTCAATGGTAAATAAGGCACTGATTTCAAACTTATATTTGCAAGATTCAAATGCCGCAAGTTGGGGAGGTTGTGGAACAACTCTTTAAAGTTTGCTTTTATGGAATTAAAGCTTAAGTCGAGCTGACTCAAACCTCCGAGACAGGAAAAAGTGTTATCGGATAAAACTGTAAGTAAATTGTGACCTAAGTTCAAACTTAATAGAAACTGTGTGTTGCGAAATATGTTACTATCTAAATATTCTATTCGGTTGTAAGATAAATCTAGATACCTGAGAGTGAAGCCAATCTGAGAGAGAGCAGTGCTCGGGCATATTGAAATCTCGTTGACACTGAGATCTAGATGTTCGATCATAGTATTCTTAAATACGTCTCTAGGAAGAAGTCTTAAGTTATTATGGTCCATTTTCAGGTATCTTAATCTATTTAAATTGCTAAATTGCTCCACTGTTAGCTGGGAAATTGCATTATGAGAAAGGTCTAAAATTTGTAACGAAAACAAATCACTAAAAGACTTTCGTTTAATTGAGTTTATATTGTTCTTATGCAAATCTAGTATCTCCAAATGAGAAGCTTGGCCAAATGCTTCACTCGAAATATGCATAATTTTATTATGCGAAAGAATAATTTGTCGTATTGTGGACTCAAATACAAGGAAGATATTATTTGGCACTTCATGCAAATCATTGTGTGAACAGTCGAATATATTTACGGAAACTGTGGAATCGCCATCTATGCTTCTAATATTATTTCTACTGACATTTAACGTAAACGTAATATCGGCATGAGAAACGTTGAAAAATGCATCAAGCGGAAAGTACGTGAAGTTATTACCTTGGAGCTCTAATATTTCTAGTTTCGGCAAATTAGCAAAGGTTTCCGGCTCCACCGAATCGATTATGTTCCCAGCCAGAGATAAATATCTCAAGTTTGGTAAGTTGGTGAAACTGTGCTTAGTTAAGTTATTGATTCGGTTATAAGATAAATCTAAGTTTCTCAAGTCAGGCATGTTCGTAAATGTTCGGCATCGTATTGAACTTATAAAATTATAGGAAATTCTTATACTGTTTAGAGCTAAGGTGACATTTTTATGACTTTCGTCGATAACTATGTCTACGATCCTGTTATAGTCTAGATTCAAATACTTTAAATACGGTAGTAACGCTATGTCTGTTAATCTCAGTATGTGAAAATCATTATTGTCAAAAGAAAGCCAACTTAAGTTTACTAGACCCTCGTCTATTTCAAACGGAAAATAGCCACTAAATAGCGTGGAAGATGATTCTAAAACATGCAAGGAGCTAGTAACATTTGAAAAAGATTGCGGATGAACATAGTACAAGTCGTTGAAACTCAAATTAATTTCTTTTACTGGCATACTAGCTGGGAAAACGTTCTTATAAATCTGTGCAATCCTGTTTCCTCTCAAATTGATAGTCGCTAGAGCAAAAGCCCAGTCCCGGAATTCGTCGGGCATCAAATTAGATATCCTGTTATAGCTTAAATCGAGGTAACGAATGGAACCCGGTTCGAGTGTTTGAAGCGAAGAGGGCATGGCAGTTAAAAAGTTGCCAGCCAGAGAAAGCGTCTGGAGGCGGCTGGGGAGGGGCGGCGACTCCTCCAACTGGTTGTACGCCAGAGATAAATGGCGGAGCCGCGCGACCTGCGCCAGGCTGTCCGGCAAGTGCGACAATTTGTTGTGCTCCACTTCTAAGTGCTCCAATGAGTTTTTCAATGATAAAAATACGTCATTGTAAATATATTTAAGGTTATTGTACGAGATAGACAATCTCTCTACACGATTCTTAGCGTAAACTAACTTAGGAACTATTGTTAGTTCGTTGAGATCTAAAATAATTTGCCTAATTTGGATTTCTTGGAGTATAAGTATATCGACAGAGTCATTTAATTTATTATTACTCAAATCTAGTTTCTCTATTCTTTTGGTTTTATTGTTCGAACAAGTGGAATTGTGGTCAAAGTTAATAAAATTATGTCGTAATTGTACACCTTGTAGCCTAGGGAGATTATAAACTAAATCACAGGAAAATTTGTGTAAAAAGTTATTGGAGAGCTTAATGAGGGTTAGGGAGGGAGGCAAGGAGTCCGGGTTGATGGAACGCAGCAGGTTGCCCTCGAGGTCCAGCTGCAGCAGGCGGCGCAGCGCGCTCATCGCGCGCGCCGGTAGCGCGCGCACTTGGTTGTTGCTCAAAGATAAACTCGTCAATGTGTCTTCTAAATGATGCCATCGAATTTCAGGATTGACATGAGCTATGTTGTTGCTAAAACAAATTTTAAATTTCAAAAATCTACCCGCTACGAAGAAAGATTTAAAGGAATCTCTATCTAAATGTTTGGACTTACTTCTGCAGATTCATCCAATTTAAAACTTTTAAATCTTTCAAGCCTTGTTGCGGTATTTCTGTGAAATCGTTGTATCCGAGATCTAAAGAGGCAAGTGTAACAGCCATGGAACTGGAAAGAAGCAAGTTCAGTTGTTAAAATATCTTTAGTATACTTTTGAGTTTTTTTTTTAAGTAGCCAATCCAATGAGGGACCATATTCATACCTAAATGCATGTGGTTCGATGTTATGTAATTTGTTTGCTACTAATACTAGGGTTTGAAGCTTTAGGCCATCCAGTGCACTTTCTGATAGGACTTCCAGATTAGACATGCTTATATCCAAGTGTTGTAACTCTATTTGAGGCCATTCTGAAAAGGAATTTTATAATAGGTAAGTGATAGACCCTTTATTGTACGAAACAAGGACAGGTCATTCATGTTTCACCCCTTTCTTACAAATACAAAAGTTAAAATGATAGAATTAGAGAAACGATTAATAGCTACTTGAGGTTGGTAGCGCGTTTATGAAAATGCCATTGGTATTGCCCATGTAAAGGTATACATATCGTGAATACGAATTTGGTACATACATGATTAGTAAATAGCTAACTAATTCGAAACATTGCTTTGAATATAATACGATGCGAAATGAATGACACCCTCAAATTATACACATGCGGCACTTTATAATTATCTTGTATAATATCATGACTGAACATACATACATTCATTTCACAAAATCCGGTTATAGGGTACGGCTCACGAGCTCAACTTTATGGACCTAAGTAATTTGGAACCCTATTTCGTGGCCTAAGAACTTAAAGCAAAAATAGTGCTTAAATATCCTTTTGAAGTGAGGTTTCATTAGTTAATTTATATCAATACAAAACATTACTTTTTATTTCACATCGCAATAAAAGAAACGATACAAATCACAATCTTAAAAGTAGATGTAACACAATTTACACAATCTGCGGTCTCTTCCAGACAAACTTTGGGTAGTGGCAAATTTTATAATATTTGGTTTAATTTAAGTCTGTACCTGGGAAGCGGTGTAGCGGCACCGCGATACAGGACATGTGCTTGTCGCGGCAGGAGCATAGCGGACTGCCGGCGCACGGCTCCGGGCGCGGCGCCGCCAGCGGGCCCACCAGCAGCGCCAGCAGCGTGGCCCCGTGTAGCGCGCGCACGCACGCATCGCCCAACACCATCACTGCAAACACACGCTGTCATAACTAAACTAAACCATCCGTGATATTCTAGACAATATCCTGACTGACTCATCGAACGAGTCAAACCTCACCTCACTAATAAAGTGGTCGTGCAGATAAGTTTGCGAGCATGTATATGTAGTTAGCATGCAATCACAGTGGACACTCTGCTATAGCTAAGACAAAAGAGTTATTGCACACCAATATAGGTAAACTCAACTGTAAATACACCCATACTTAGAGATGGGACTGAGTATTTACTCAGTATATTTTGACGACCGGTTTGGCCTAGTGGGTAGTGACCCTGCCTACGAAGCTGATGGTCCCGGGTTCAAATCCTGGTAAGGGTATTTATTCGTGTGATGAGATGGATATTTGTTCCTGAGTGTTTTGTCATGGGTGTTTTCTATGTATTTAAGTATTTATAAATTATATATATCGTTGTCTAAGTACCCTCAACACAGCCTTATTGAGCTTACTGTGGGACTTAGTCAATTTGTCTAATAATGTCCTATAATATATATATATATATATATATATGTATTTTGTAAGCCGCTACTGGACTAAACTTTTTTAAGTTAATACTTTAGGAAAAAGCCCGTTTCTAAAGGCAGAAATAATGTTGATCCTTCCATAACTTTCAAACCAAAGTTCAAAAAAATATGAAAAAATATTGGCAGGCAGATTAGCCGTTGAATAGAGTACTAAAGTAATACTTCGGTTGAGCATGATCGGTTGAGCCATTTTTGAGTTTTCTATGAAAAAAAACATTACCTTTTAGGTCGTACGAGTAAGTGCAGCGTAAACACGCATACATACAGTTATCTAGAATATCGCTAGAACTTAAATCCCACATTTTAAAAGTAAATACTTTGTTATTTAAAATAAAATTGTTAACTACGCATTATAACAAATTGCTTCTCACTGATGTTTTTTTTTTTTCAAAAATTTGTGTCCTATATGCTTTTTATTATGTAAATATTGTTAATATACCTTAACACTCTTCAATATAATATTGTTAATACTTATACGTTAATAAAAAAAATCTCACGTTTTATTACGGTGTGGCTGGTAAGACCCGAAAGATTTTAAAAGTGTATTCTTGACTACATTTAGAGATTAAAATGTCATACAAAAGTTTTTTGAAAAAAACGTGTCGATAGCAGAAAACGAAAAAAAAAATTTTGACAGAATATTTTTTTTGCCGAAATTGACCAAAACTCATATAAATTATTTTGCTTCATATGACCTCAGGAATGCGAGGTTAAAATCTGTCAGATTTGACAAGCCCACGGTGTATTTTATTAGCATTCGTTTTTACCCGCCTAAATGAGTAAATACGGGTATTTATCGGGTGCTCAAATACTCAGTATTTACTCACCCCTACCCATCTCTACGGCCATGCTACATTGAAAATATGCATGCAATCAAATTTTACAACGAAGGTCTCAAAACTATGTAGGTATATGACTAATTCACAGATATAGTTGGATCTAATACATTTTTCCGTAATTTCTGCATTAAAAATGATGAACGAAAAAATGGAATGACCATGATTCTTAATTCAGCAAAAATGTATGGTTTCAGAAAAGGCATATTTAACTTACATTCATACTTTTAATAATACTCAAATTAGTTTATATAGTTCTTACTTATAAGATTTTCTATCATGGGTCTTCTTTTAATCCGTACTGAAACCAACACCGTATAGACTATTAGATTTTGATGTTCCATAAAAGGCAATGACTTGACTCGTTTTTAAAATAGCGTACTCTGGAGAACCTATATTTCACTAGCGGCGATCTGCGATCGCTAACCGAACGAGTTTTTATTCTACTCAACACTTCTACTATTTAGTTCAGTTCTCAGTTGTTCCACATAATTTGGAACAGAGAAAATAAAAATAAATAGGTATTATAGGAAATGCCAAACGTTTCATATAAGTTGCATATAACTTAGTAGCAAACAGAGTGCACGTCTCGGTTGATGGAAATCCTTAATGCACGACAGAGTAAATTTGATCTCAATATCTCAAAGGGATCTAGCGTTATCGTATTTTTAAGCAAAGGATACCGCTCACGCCTTCTCCCTCAAGGGTTAAACAAATTGAAATAAGGGCATGCGCCGTACCTTTGCATGGCCGAAGTGCCGGGTGAGTAGGTAAGTGTTAAGAAAACAATGGTGACTATGCCTTATTTTTATTTTTGTCGAAGCTTACGTAAACTACTTTTTTGGTGAGGATCTTTGTGCGCCGCTACTAATTATTTAATTTATTTGTATAATAATTAATTATGTTATAGCGTCATAGAAAATGAAGTGTCGGACGCCTCGGCCCAGGCACGGCCCGGTCTAGCGTGAGTCATCCTTTATTGACCGAGCGATAGCGAAGGTATCCGTTTCAGCTTGGGCAACAATGCTTTTATATGTCCGGATTTTCTCTGCTGCATGCCACATTTCTTAACCGATTTTCGTGATATTTTGTGAGCAAATTCGGTAGTTAAGTAGATATAAGTTTTCTGTCGTTTCCTTTTTCGGAAAATATTCAAAATGGAGGAAATTGGCCTAAAGGACTTAAGCACTAGGTCTATATGATAAGGATTCAACGGAATAACTTTACTTTTATTAAGCTCATAGCGAGGTCTGCAGCTCAGAGAACCGCCGTGATACCATCGAGCTCATCTAAGAATGGACATTGAAGGAGGCGGTCATAGGAACTTTGACTTTGGATTTGGACTCATAAGAAATACAGGAATGATAAATTTAAACTTTTGACCTTCATTTTGTTGCACATAACTATAACCCTAATGTTTAAGAACATGACGCTCTTTAATTTTTAACAAGCAGAAACGTCTGCGAACGATGCTATTAAGCTTAGAATAAATTTAAAAGTGGTGGTTATTCCACTTTTAAACTTATGACTCTCTTTTTTTAACATAGATGTTAGAATCTAACCACGCTATGTCGGCCGCCAAGTTTTGTGGAGTATCACGGCCAGAGTGCTGAGTCAGTGCAAACTTAGCGTGATCGGAGTATAAACAGAAACTGATTAAAAAAATATTTAAATGTTTGGCGCAAAATGCAAGCTTTTATGAAGCCTTGACTTCACTATGACTATGACATACGCAAAATAAGTTTACTGTCTCTAGTCCCAAGTAAGTACCTAGTAGTGTAGGACAACAGATTATTTTTGGTAATGTTGAAAATTATTCGAATTATTATTTCATTGTTTTTATTACAACGAAGGAAAATAGTGTAATTAAATAACAACGCATTTAAGAGGACAGCATGAAAGACCGATAGAATGTAGAGCCTAGGTTTTTGCGGTTATATAAACAGCATGAACCCGACATAAAATAGATGTAAATCTTTATTTGCTTCAGACTAGAAATACATAAATAGAGTCACAAAGATAAAATAAAACATTGTGAAATTACAGGGTTATATTCCAAGCACATTTTCAGCAGGAACAGAACCTGCGTTTGTGGTCTATTACGGCTGACATAGCGTCTCGTTATTTTAGATTGTGTCGAGAACCCCTGGATACGAGATAAAACAACATAATGTATTGTACTCTGATATTCTTGTGTTACGAGTATTACGACAGGGTACGTTGGTTGGTGTAACACTTCCTTTGTTGCGCATTTCTTTGAAGTTATTTACTTCACGAGCCAAAGACAATTTCTATGCAAGTGCATAAAATGTAAGTATTATACCTATTAACTAATATACATTTCTTCCTGGATACTTCAATAATTTTGTCGCTATATATCATAGATATATATTTGTTAATATATTTCCTATAGTTTCTGATGGTCAATATTACATTAAGACATCAAAATACATTCATTTCACGTGGCGGGATTATTAAACAGTTATTTTCCAGGATCGGATGGTTTAAGTAAAGGCCATGAAGGTTCATGGGCTCATTAAAGACAAATACATTTATTCTTCAATTGTAATGAATCATTGCTAAAATCTACCACTGTTTCTATCCGACACAACAACGCTGAGAAAATACCGGAGCAAAAATATCGGCGGGAATTATTATATTTTCTACAATAGGTAAGAGTATAAACCTATAATTTAGTTTCAAAATCCTTAGAAGCTGGAAAGGGTAATCTTAAAGCATCATCAGGTTCCTCTTCTTTTTTCCCGTCGAGGTTCCCACAGTGTCTGGCCAGAAATTAGGGGTGCTAACCGCATTGAGCGTCAGTTAACATATTAATTATAAAATAAAAAATCGTGCCAAGAATACTTAACTTTCGGACACAAACCTTTTTCATATCAAACCTAATTTGTTTTTGGCTTATAGTTATGATTTAGAAGTACGAGTATTAAACATTAAATGAGTCTAGATTTTTAGTAAAGGTGACAGTCCATTTCCAACTGCAGCTGCACTACCGTTGCGACATTACTGCAGAGGCTGACTGCTGCTGTTTGCGGCGTGCAGTCGCGGCAGCGTTCGTCAGTTGATTGTCAAAGTCAATGAATAATGTCACTGTCAGACGTATAAATAAAATTACTAATTTACTTATTTGTATTTTTTACGAGAAGAAGTAAGTGACGATAATGCTACATGGTACAGTCAAGGTATTAAATATCGATACGGACTAAGTGCCATAAATATGTACACACTACCTTAATGTATGGGCAATAAGGGCGTGTATACATATTTTTGGCAGTTTGTCCGTGCCGATATATAATACCTTGACTGTACACGAAAACGAAAAACAGTTTGCCTTTCTACAAAAGTCACATTCAGTCGAAGGCAGCTACGCAATATTATTAAAAAACCAGATATTGTTGGTGATCGTTTGTTTGCCGATTAAATGAATAACAATTTAACTTCAAATTGAAGAAATACAACCAAATTACTCGAATTAAATGAATGCAGAGGAGAAATATTTCTTCACTTAAGGTAAGTTAACATTTTGAAATTATCTTCCCCATCCTCTTGACTAAATGCGTGACCACCGCACACAGCAACCCGACAAGAGCGGGACTCATGTTGCTCGTGATGGATACGGTATGCGCACTTGATCCACTTGCATCACGTGATGCAGCCAAATCCAGCCGGTGGTGTCTGCACGTTTTTGGTGGCCTAGTACCGCCTGGATGTAGAAGTCTGCGATAAACGTCCCCTGAAAAAGCTAGGTAGGCTCTTTTATCCCGGGTTTACTTTATTTTTGCAAAGGGATTCGTGGGTTTCGGAGATGGCGATGCGACAAAATAAATTCTCCAATGCAGTCGTTCAGTGTTAGCAAAATATTACAGATTTATCTTTCTGAGTTTTCATATTAAACCAATCTTTCATTAGTTACCTAAAAGTAAAGAATAAACGAATAAATTTGATTTGTAAGAGCTATAATTACGCAATTTACACTTAATATTGTCCAGTTTCCTATTTCAAACTAAAGCACAAATTTAAATCTTATAATCGCTCTTGTGTTGCAGGTGTCCATGGGCGACGGCACTCGTGGTCGTGGCAGATACAGTTTATGACTAGACCATATAAAACTTGATGGGCGAGACAAGAAATCCTTTATGAAGAAAGCTATTTACGTTAGCCAAGGGGCTGATAGAAAGAATATTTAATAAATTAATTGGAATAATAAATATTTTCCTCGTGATGGTGTGATAAAATAAATTCGTGTTGCGCTCTGTAGCAAAGTTTGTTTAACCCTCATGCCTTGAAGTCCCCGCAACTGTCAATATAATTTTATTTTAAAACCGCTGTCGCTTCTCTTGTGGTTCAATTTTGTAATTTTTCTTACGTTTGAGCATCCATATGCTACCATGAGGTGTTAAACAACAACTTTGCCTTTTGTATTTCTAGGTAATACAACTGAATTATTGCTTCTTTTATCTCAGAAATGGCTTTGAAATGACAAAGTGAGAAAGTGTCACGATATTATACACCGTGGGCTGGTAAAACCTGATAGTTTTAAAGTTGTATTCTTAATCGCATTTAGAGGCTAAAATATCATACAAATTTTCTGTAATCGGTCTTCTTTCAGAGATAATGGCAATTCTTGCGAAAATTTGTTTCTGCTATAACTTTGTGAAAAACGCCTTTTTCGCTGCGGCGCTGCCTCTATGTGACTTGGTTTAGTCATACCTTCTGACAAACATTACTCAACTAAAAAGAACACTCGCAATTTTGATCTATTAAGAAAACTTTACTTCTTCGTTGTAATGTTTTTTTTTTCGCCAAGATGTAGAAAGAAATAACGTGCTGTGTGCAGAAAATGGCTTTTAAATCGGCTAAAAAAAACAGAACATTTTTTTTCCGAATTTTACTAAACATTTTTTGATCCTCAGGAATGCGTGGTTAAGATCTGTCGGATTTTACCAACCCACGGTGTATATAATATGATATTACGACACTTTTACATGTTATCACGCCAAATTCACTGTGCCACGGTACTGTCAGCGAGAATTCAGTAATTAATCCTGTTAAATATAAGCGTCACTGAAACTCCTAAGCACGCCTCCAACTCCAGAAGTGATACATGCGCGTTGCCGACCCTTTAAAAACCTGTACACTTCTTTTTTCAAGAACCCCTACTGTAGACCTTCAGAAAAACCTCGGCAGGGAGCTCATACTAAAGCCGGAGCGCCCGCGGGAGGAAATTCCTCTTAAGCCGCACAGTGCGCGACCATTGTTGCCACTAAAAAATGTAATCTACTGTGGTTTCGTAGTATCCTAACACAAATATAGAGGATACAGAGTAAGCTATTTCATTCGAAACATTTTCTCAGTCAAAATTTGGAAAAAGAGAGAAAGAGGAAAGAGAGAGGAAATTGCATACGACCACTCCGTTCAGTATTAGAATCATCATAGAAATATTATGTTGTCACATTTTTATGCTATGTGTACATGATTGTACGATAATGGTTAGCATACCTACATCGATCTTATTCTAACACATAAGTGCGTCCTGTAATTTAGTAGTAGTTGTAGTAAAACTTTTTATTGTACAAAAATGAACACAAAACAGGAAAAAAACACTCATCATTAATACAAAGGCGAACTAGTTTTCCAGTTTTTTCACTATTATTAGTTTGTAAATAATTTATATATACATACATACATAGCTACTATCTACTTATTGCCTACCATGAAAATCTTAATTTGTAAATCGTATATTTGGCTCTCTATCGTTCTTGCCCTTTCGAGCTTATAGCTGTTCTCGGAAAACTACGAAAAAAGGAAAGAACTGTTTATTTAATGAATTTATCAGGAAACATTAAACAAAAATAATAAGAGCAACGCCAAGATACAGAGGAACTACCGCGAAACAGAAACTAGCGGGGTTGTTTATCCACGGGTGTAATAAACTCCTTATATTGTAGTGGTTATATCCTCTTTGCTTAGAGCTACTAATATCTGTGACCAAAGACATTTCTGTAAAGATTTGACGTGCGGTTTGCAGTTGCGGTCGTATGTACACCAAACCAACACCAAACATTAAAAATCACCATGCTACGTGCAGTCGGTCTTGTCATCATTTTACTATGGAATTTGACAATAACACTGACGTATTCAGGCCGCTGCAGTAATGTCGGAGCAGTAGTGCAGCTGCGGTCGGAAATACGTTAAAATTACCATATTACGTGCAGTCGGTACCGTCATTGATTTTACTATGGAAATTGACAATAACACCGACACGATCAGGCCGCTGCAGTAATGTCGGAGCAGTAGTGCAGCTGCGGTCAGAAATGGACTGTCACCTTAACACTTTCTTCTTCTTCTTTGTCAATCCCTCATTACTGAGGATCGTGACCACTTGGCTTTGCAGCTCCTGTGA
This sequence comes from Cydia pomonella, assembly GCF_033807575.1. Classification (NCBI taxonomy): domain Eukaryota; kingdom Metazoa; phylum Arthropoda; class Insecta; order Lepidoptera; family Tortricidae; genus Cydia; species Cydia pomonella. The sequence goes on from NC_084712.1 coordinate 13,486,775, forward strand.
TTTGTCTCCATCGGTTTCGATCACCGCTTGCTGGAGTTTGCCTGAGGTGGCCTTCTTAACTTGGTCAGACCATTTAGTTGGTGGGGCCCTGCGGTCTTTCACCTTCCCCTTTTCCGAGCACGACCAGACCCATGGTTATCTCCTCCTGCTCAGTGACAAGCGCCCGCAAGTCTATTACTGATAGTGTGAAGTCATAAATATGTATATTTCAAGTTCATGTGACAATATTTGTGAAATTTGTCGTATGCGATTATCGAATGCCTTTAATGTCGAGCGCTCGAATCTCGAAAGTTAGTTCTCATTGTAATCGTGGACTCATCTGAAATAAGCACTCGCGCTCCCATACTTAATAGTTCAGGAGTGCCTATTGTGACCACGAATTGTCTTAAATCTTAAAGGTAATCTGGGAAAGGGACATCAAGGAAAGTAAAGTAAAGTAAAGTAAAGTAAAGTAAAGTAAATTTTATTTGTGGAACACAGAATTTGAAATTAATTTTCTTTATCTTTAAGCATTCACGAGGAAAATGATTTGACGGACCGACAAGTAGACATAGAAGTGATCATATAAGGGTTCTTATTTTTCTTTAGATATTTGACGAAATAATTTATAAAAATATTTGCTTTAAAATGTTTATATTTCTTAGCCCGTTATTGTGTCCTACTGCTGAGCAAACGCCTCTCCCCTTGATCTCCACAACTCCCGTCCCGTCCTTGTGCTATTTCCGGCCAGTTACTGATGAAGGTGTCTAAATCGTCCCACCATTTCCATCTGGGCCTGCCACGTCCACGTCTTGCGGTATCCACTTGGTGGCTATACTGTAGCCCACCTATCCAGGTGCATGCGGCAGACGTGACCCGCCAAGCGGCGCGGCGGCGGTATTTTCTCCTACGTCCGTTATCCGTGTTTTGGAGCGCAGTGTAATGTTTCGGATTCTGCTGTACTCCATTGCTCGCTAGTAAATCTTCAATTTGGACTTTTGGCTCTCGGTGATTGACCATGTTTAGACACCGTAATTTAGAACAGGCATAATACACATGTCAAAGAGTGTTAGCGCTGTGGCAACACCGCTAGTTTTTCTACAACCAATGATTGATGGAGATGCGGCTCCAATCTGCCAACATAGACGACAGAACGGCGGCCAACCAGAGAGCGCGATGCCAGCGCCGAAGTTTCGCATATGAGACGCATCGACGTGCACCGCGACCCGAGCATCGACCTCTTGCATCTTAACCACTGAACTGAACGCGCGTGTCCTAGACAAAGAACCTGTAGTAACGTCTTGTAATACACCATTAAAATAATGGTACCTCTTTAAACACTTGTCTTTTATTTAAATAGCGTAATAACGCGCTAACATTTGGCGACCGTGACAGGACACGCGCGGAATATTATAAGCATTTTTCCAGTGCCTGAGCAAAAGCCGCCATATTGGGACGCTGTGGGCCTGGAGCCGACGCCGACGCCGACGCAAATCGCCAGCGACCATCACCGCCAGCCATCGCCGCCAGAAGTACAGCCCGAAGACCAAGGAGGGACGGCAGCGGCGACTGGGACCGGATCGGAATAACGACGAACGACGGCGCCTAGCAACAAGGCGGCAGCGCGTGGCGGCCGGCGAAACGAGGGAAGTGCCGTGAGGGGTGCCCGTTCCTTTCCTGTTTCTTTCCTTGTTTATTCCTACACCTTTTTCTTTAACTTAACTTAAATCCCTTATCCAAAAATTGCATCGTAAATTTAAAAACTTGAACATTCCTAAACTCAGTGCATTGACCTTTACTTAACCTTACATGACAACTGACTTTAAACTTAAAGAACATTGAATTCCCTTCTTAAAAGAGTGCTTATTGTGTATTAATTGCCTTCATTTGTGTTTTACTTTCAGAATAGTTCTTCAAAGTGTGACAATCGTGTGTGAACTCGTAAATTTCTAACCTCTTAAGCCACGTTTGCATATACCTACTGTTAACTTTATTTCTGCTTAAAACGCCTATCGGGGCTTTCTTAATTACATAAACTACTGTGAAGTGCTATTATACATTCCAATTTTAAAGACGTACTTTTTTGTAAAACCAGTGAGATTGCATGTGCATCTTTTTATTTCGTGAAGAAACCGTTTTGACCACGCATTTACGCTCAATTCTTTTGCACTTAAGGACCCACACGTGTGTTCTTTTAAAATTTCACTTAAATTGTAACCCAATTACTTTCGCCAACCTAATCAGTTTTCTTTCTAACTTCACCCCTGCTTGCATCTTGGTTGTGTTCGCATATGCACATATTCGTTTGCACGATTTCAGTGGACAACCTGTCGAAGTGCGTGCCGCGTGCCACGAATATACCGTGCCACGCACACTTCTATCACCACGTGGCAAGTTATCCAGTGTCAAAGCCGCATGCTGCTGCTACACACCAAGTGCACCTCTGCGTAGCTGTTGAAGTCAAATAAGGGGCGTAAGCTGTTTTGCCAATTTTTATTTTCTTACGTGGATGACTTTAAACTTTGATTTAAAATAAAATTTTATTGTTAGACGTGCTAGCTCAGCTAAAAACATAATTCAACATGGCTGAAGCTGCAAAAAGGGAAGCTCTTCTGGCAGAACTACGTGTTAAACGTGGCTCAATAAAGGGTCAGGTTTCTAAATTCCGTGGTTACTTAAGTACAATCAAAGATGATGAAGTGTTAACCGGTGTTAAAGTCAATGAGCTGACCTTAAGATTAAATAAAGTTATAGAGTTATCCACGCGCCTTGACGAGCTGCAAACTTCGATAGAAGTAACTAACTCTGATAATCTTGAAAGTGAACTTTCAGAACGGGACATCAATGAGACCCATATTAACTCAGCTATAGCTACAGCTCAGAGTATACTTGAACGCTCTCAGGCTCTAAAAACATCACCAGAAGCTTCTGTCAAAACCTGTATCTCAGGTGGCTGTAACTCGGAGCATCTCGGCTTCAAGCTTCCTCAAATTAAAATCTCAAAATTTGATGGCTCTTATTATAAATGGATGGAATTCAAAGACCTTTATGAATCTTTAATTCATAATAATGAACATATTAAGCCCATCCATAAATTCCATTATTTGAGTTCCTATCTTGAAGGAGAGGCCTCACGAGTCATAGCAAATTTAGAAGTTTCCACTGACAACTATACTGAAGCCTGGAAACTGTTGTGTGACAGGTTCAGTAACAAAAGGCAACTAATTACTAACCACTTAAATGCTTTATTTAATTTAGACCCCATACAAAGAGAATCTGATAAATCTTTAAGATTTTTGAGTGACCATGTTACTAAAAACCTCCGGGCCCTTAAAACATTGAGCCAACCAACGGAACACTGGGATACAATGCTAGTTCATTTGTTATCTGCAAAATTAGATACCAATACTAATTCAAAATGGGAAGAGCATAGAAACACTCTTAAAGAATGGCCAACACTTGATGATTTTAGGGAATTTCTAAAGAATCGTGCAGACATTTTAGAAAATCTATACCGCTCAAAGCGGGACAAACAAGCTAACCACAAGCCAGAGCCTGTGGCTATTAAAACTTTATTTAAACATGATAAAAACATAAAAACTTTCATGATTTCAGAAAAACAAAGTGACCACAAGGGTCGGCCGTACGTCGTGTGCCATGGTGATCACAGGGTGTATGACTGCCCAACCTTTAGAAAGATGTCAGTCGACGAGCGCTGGTCACGGGCGTCCAGTCTGAAGCTGTGCCATGTCTGCCTCCGACCGGACCATGAGACCCGTGCATGCAAGTTAAATGGCTGTCGCGTATGTAGAAGACGACACAATACATACTTACACAACACACCAAATAACACTTCTTCTAGTGGAGCTAGCAAGGAACAGACAGTTCAGGCAACCAATAGTGCTATGGGAGATGTCGCTTGCTCCTCCACTATGCTAACTTCTGACAGTGCAGAGGTGCCAAACACCTTCACTGCTAATACTTTGCTTACCAATAGTGAAGCACTACTTTCGACAGCTCTAATTGAAATAGTTAACCCTTTCAATAATAAAAAAGAGACTGTTAAGTGTCTCTTAGATAGCTGTTCGCAATCGAACTATCTTACTGAAGCATTAAGACAACGTTTGCAACTTGATCTTCAGCCTCTAACTGCCTCAAATGTTACAGGAATAGGAAATACCCCTCTGACCTATAAGCCTGTACGTTGTGCAGCCCATATTAAATCTAAATTAAGCGATTTCAATGCTAATCTTGACTTTCTAGTTTTAGACCAAATAACTGATCGCTTCCCACAGAAATATGTTGATGTTAGTCACCTTAACTTACCTGCTTATATACAACTTGCAGATCCAACCTTTAATGTTCCAGCCCAAATTGATATGCTGTTGGGAGTGGAAATGTTTTGGGCAATAGTAACAGGTGCTGCAAAAACATTGCCAACGAGCAAGCGCACCTACCTAATCCCATCTAAACTTGGGTGGCTTGTAGCTGGCCCGGTAGAGGGAGCTACTACGCATATAAACACATCAACCACGCGTAGTCATTTTTGTTTAGCTGATCTGTCGACCCAGATGACAAAGTTTTGGGAGACAGAGGAGCTGCCGCCAGAGGCAGACTCCATCAAAAATGGGATTGAGTTCGACTCTCATCCTATAGAAAAACATTTTGTGGACAATACCTATCGCCAATCTGACGGCAGATTTGTAGTGCGTTTACCTTTAAAAGACACACCAGACTGCTTAGGCAACACATTTAACATAGCTAAGAAGCGCTTACTTAACTTAGAAAAGCGTTTTAGTAAACAACCTGAGCTTAAATCAATGTACGTTGATTTTATAAATGAATATAGAGATTTAGGGCATCTGTCGGAGTCTAGGCAATGTTATACAGCCAACCACCTCCCTCATTAAAATAAACTCAATTTGTAATAAATATATGCATGTATTATATAGACTTTTCTTTGACAATAAAAATTAATGACATAAGTGATGTTCTTATTTAAATGTTCTAAAATACCAAAGAGTAGAAAGAAGGTTGGGTCATTACATTCGTCCCTCCCCATCCCTGATCACATCTCTTCTATAAGTCTCCGAGGTGGTCTGGTTGCCCGCTGACTACGGTGCTGCGTTGTAGGGTTTGCCGATGTAGATACAGGATCTGGATCAGGCGACAGGCTTCTGTTACTCGTATTTCCTGTGTGTGATGAATCTTCAGGAGTGGTGGAGCTGTTGTGTGGAGGGCTCATCAGGGTGGAGTTAAGAGTGGCGGATGAGATTTGTGACGGTCCAGGACTCGAAGTGGCATCGGGCGTACGAAACATATCTGTTAGGGGGGATGAAGGAGATGGTTCATGGTAATTTGGAGGGTTATTAAGCGATTTCAGTCGAGGTCGAATATGATCAGCGTGTCGCCTTATGACGTCTCCATGTGGTGTCGAAATAGTATAAGAGTAGCGATGTCTGCGCTCTGCTATAATTCCAGGCTGCCACGACTTTTCAAGCCGAGTTCTATGGTATACTGGACTACCGGGTGCATAATTTGGTTTATTCGTTGAGGTTTCAATATTGACCTTTACTTGTTTGTACTGTAATTCCCTCCTTTTATTTGGTCGAATATTTGACAATAACGTATTTATTTGACGTCCAAACATTACTTCCGCTGGTGATTTGCCCGTAGTGTTATGGGGTGTGATCCTGTACGTGAACAAAAACTCTCTTAAACGCTGGTGTTGGGGTTCTGTGCCGGATGCAAATCTTGATTTAAAAGTCCTTACGAGGCGTTCCGCGAGACCATTGGTTCTTGGGTGGTAAGGTGAAGATCTAATATGCAAAATGCCTTGATTTTTACAGTATTGTTTAAATTCTGATGATGTGAATTGTGGGCCGTTGTCAGATACAATTATTTCTGGGAGACCAAAGGTGCAGAATATGTCGTCTAACTCAGTGCACAATTTTGACGTAGTAATATTCTTCATAGGTTTAATTTCTATCCACTTCGATAAGGCATCGCTCAAGACTAACCAGTAAGTACCTTCAAAAGGTCCTGCAAAATCGATATGGATCCTTTCCCATACTTTCTCAGGGATAGACCACGAGTAGATTGGAAGTTCAGGGCAATGAGGTCTATTTTGTTGGCATCTACAACATCTCTTGACATACTGGTCTACGTCTTCATCAATGGATGGCCACCAAACATAGAAACGTGCAAGTGCCTTCATTGCTGATATTCCAGGATGGCCTCTATGGAGGTATGCAAGGACTTTGCGTTGTAGTTTTTCTGGAATCACCACTCTACCTTGCCATAATATTATTTTGTTTTCTATTGAAAGTTCGTTACGCTTTTTGAAGAAATGCTTAACGTCACTGGTAAAGTGTATTTCTCTCCAGCCGGTTTTGATACATTTTAAAACTTCTGATAATATGACGTCTTGGCTGGTTGTCTCCTTCAAAAGATCCTCAGAGAGATGTAAATCTGTCATTCTGGTTCCTAGAAGACATGACTCAATGCGATGTACAGCACACTCTGTTTCTGAAGGCTGTGTTTCAGAGTTTGGTAATCTGGAGAGGCAGTCGGCTAGTATGTTGTTTTCACCTTTCTGGTAACATATGTCGTAATTATAGCAGCCAATTATTAGTGCCCATCGAACGAGTCTGTTATTTGCTACTTTGGGAAGATTACGCTGAGAACCCAGTATATGGATTAATGGCTTGTGGTCAGTAAGTAAGGTAAATTTGGTTCCTCGTAACTATTGGTCGAATTTCTTGATTCCAAACAAAATGGCGAGTGCTTCGCGATCAATGACTGAGTATTTCGTCTCCGCTGTTCGAAGTTTCCTTGAGGCAAAAGCTATGGGTTGTTCTGTGTTCCCATTCTTGTGATACAACACGGCTCCCACGCCTTTCTCTGAAGCGTCACATGCTAGAAAGATTGATCTGTCTTCGTCAAACGCAGTCAGTGGTTTTGATAAGGTAATGCATTGTTTAGTGGCTTCGAATATCTGATTTTCATGTTCTGTCCAACGCCACGGTTGCCTATTACCAGTAAGTTCATGAAGGTCAGCGCATATTCCGTGTAAATGTGGTATAAAACGTTCATAGAAATTTACAAGACCCAGAAATGATCTTAATTCTTTAGCGTTGGTAGGTGTCGCAGCTTTGGAAATTGCTTCTAGTTTCTGTTTTGTCGGGCGTATACCGTTTTTGTCTATAGAGTGGCCAAGATATTCTATTTGATTTTGTAGAAATGAACATTTTTGTAGATTTACTTTTAGGCCTGCTTTCTGTAGTCGCTCAAAGATGACGCCAAGTGTGCGTAGGTGTTCCTTCACGTCTTCTCCGGCTATTGCAACGTCATCAAAATACACTGCTGTGTTAGGAATGTCCCTTAGTAATTCGTCTAAGTAATGTTGAAATATGGAGGGCGCTGTTGATATTCCAAAAGGCATTCTATTATACCTAAAATATCCTAGATGTGTCGATAGTGTTAGGTATTTTTTTGATTCCGGTGCTATTTCAAATTGCAGATAGGCGTCCTTAAGGTCTATTTTTGAAAATATTTTCCCTCGTGCTAATTTTTGTCGTAGTTGATCGAAAAGTGGAACTGGGTGTAAATGTTTAATCAAAACAGGGTTTAACGTACTTCTGAAGTCTCCACAGATTCTTATATCACCGTTCGGTTTTACGACGTTTACTGTGGGTGTCGCCCACTCTACTGGTGTCACGTTAGGGTCTACGGGATGTATAATGTTATCTGCCACAAGGCGCGCTATTTCTTTTTCAATATTTTTTTTTATCCCAAACTTGATAGGTCGTGCAGGTAGATGTACAGGTACTGCTCCTGGCTTTATGTGAATGTTTACAAGGTAGTCCTCAACTTTGCCAAGCTTCCCGTCGAAAAGTGGTTTGTATCTGTCAATTACTTGTTGTAGAGTCGTCGGCGTTACGTTTTTAATGGAGTATACAGGTTTGGGGAACTCCATTCCGAAGGTCTCACTCCATTGTAACCCAAAAAGCATCGGATCTGCGTGTTTCATGACAACTACGGGAACAATCTTCTGTTTCCCCTCGACTTCCACCGTGACGTCGGTGAGACCCTCTGATTTGAGTTTGAAGTTATGGTACGCTTTTAATTTAGGAGCTTTCGTTAATGTTGGAGCACCTATTTGCCGCCAAAGGGATGTGCTTATGATTGAGTACGCTGATCCCGGGTCCCAGTCCATAGTACAGTGTTTTCCGTTAATAATAACATCTATTCTCTTACAGTCTCTGTTTCGTGCTGGAGCGACGTTGCATACTAGATCGTCTTCAATGTCACTGTCGTCTGAAGAATCGTCATTCGTGTTAGAAGACGATCCTGTGGTGTTCGTTACACGTTGTGTTTTGTACCCGGGTACTTTAGGTCTGCCTTTGATTAGGTATGCTCGGCCAGTTTTAATACAGCAGCTTTCGTAGTGTCCTTCTGTGCTGCATTCTTCGCATATGTGTTTCCTTGCTGGACAATTTGTTAAATTATGTTTATCGTGCTTGCCGCAACGTAGACATTGACTGGAACGTATCTTTCGGGGGCTTCTGTAATTCGTAGCTTCTTGTTTGTCAGCTTTATGGTTAGCTTTCTTGCTTATTCTTTTAACGTTTGTTGATGGCGTGTCGTTTTCGGCTTGTTCTCGTGATTGTGCGATTGAAAATAATGTGGCGAATGTCACCTCGGTCGTCTGTCCATTAATTATTTCTGTTAAGTTAGGCCACTTTTGTTTCAGATCTGTTTCGAGTTCCGTGTGATTAAGGCCTGTCGCAAAGCGATCACGAAGCTGGCGCTCTAGTAGTTTGTCGTCGTAACCGCAATCTATGCTCAACGCTTTAAGACGGTTTGTGTAATGTTCTATGGACTCATCATTTTCTCTAATACAACTCCAAAATTCTATGAGTGCGCGGTATCGCGTTTTCTTGACGCGGTATAAGTCTAAGAGTTTTGTACGAATGTCGGTGTATGTGCTGGTTTCAAAGTTGGGGGTAAGTGCTGTCTTCAGTTCCCTGAAAAGGTCAGGTGTCATACAGTTAAGTAATAGGTCTTTCTTCAGACTATCATTTGTGTCTACTGCGTGTATTGAGCACTTGGCTTCAAAAAAATCGATGTAGTCACTCACCCTGTAATTGTCGGGGTTAAATTTGTCCATATTAAAAGCTTTTAGAATAGCGACCTTGTTAGGCTGTCCTTGTGCAGTAGTGTTAGCGCTCGTCACGCTGCTATCTGCTTGTGAGGTACCTGCTTCCGTCCGTGTTGCTGTATGTGTAAGTGCCATACTTAATATTTTTAAGATTTGTTCCTGCTGTGCTTGCTGTATGCTCAGGAACTGAGCGAATTGTTCGGCGTCCATTTCGTCGCCAATAAAATAAACTCAATTTGTAATAAATATATGCATGTATTATATAGACTTTTCTTTGACAATAAAAATTAATGACATAAGTGATGTTCTTATTTAAATGTTCTAAAATACCAAAGAGTAGAAAGAAGGTTGGGTCATTACACTCATCACCCGGTGATGAAGGAGAGTGAATCTACTCGCTTAAGAACTGTATTCAATGCTAGTTGCCCAACCTCCTCTGGATATTCTATCAATGATATCCAGCTGGTAGGACCTAATATCCAAAACTCTCTGTTCGATATATTGCTTAGATTCCGTCAATACAGGTATGTGCTCTCTGGTGACATAGAAAAACAGTACAGGCAAATTTTAATGAATGAACTAGACAGAAACCTACAAGTGATTCTATGGCGCGAAGACGAGCACTTACCTATACGCTCTCTCACTTTAAATACCGTTACGTATGGCTTTGCTTCATCGAGCTGGTTAGCGGCTCGATGTTTGTGGCAGTTAGGGGCTGAGAGCAAGGATCCTTTGGTTAGGACCATTATACAAAATGACTTTTACTGTGATGACTTATTAACAGGGGCAGACTCTGAATCAGAGCTGCTTCAAATACAAGCTGGCGTCTCACAGTCTTTAGCCTCTGGTTGCTTTAATCTGCGTAAATACCGTTCAAATTCAAACGCGTTATTAAAGTCAGATTTCATTAATCAAGATGATCATCTAGCTTTGAGTCAAGCCTGTCAAACACTTGGACTAGGGTGGCAACCTAGCCAAGATATATTAAATTTTTCAATTAAAAATGATCACTCTGATGAAAAGGCCACAAAAAGAACAATTCTATCTAAAACCTTCCAAGTATTTGATCCCTTGGGTCTTTTAAGCCTATGTACAGTCAAACCTAAAATATTAATACAAACTTTGTGGAAAGAAGGCAAATCTTGGGACGAACCAGTTTCTCCTGAAATACAGCGAATCTGGTCTCGATTTATTAAAAATTTGCATCACATTAAAGCACTCAGTATACCTAGATATGTATTGTGCGAGGCACCCTCCACAATAGAGTTGCATTGCTTTTCTGACGCTGCAGAGACTGCATATGCAGCCTGCATTTATGTAAAAATTATTTCTGACACGGGTGAACAACAAGTCCACCTGTTGTGTGCGAGAGACAGAATAGCTCCAATCCGGCGCACAAGCATACCGAAATTAGAATTAGCTGGATGCTTGTTAGCGGCACAAACATATGCAGCCGTAGTAAGAGCCTGGAGGCGTCCTGTCTCTCGCACTATATTCTGGACTGACTCTAGCTGCTGCCTGGCTTGGCTAAAGACAGACAGAGCCAAACTTAAAACGTTTGTAGCAAACAGAGTGGCCGCTATAGCCAGTCTCACGTCCGGAGCCACCTGGAGACATGTGCCTACAAAAGAAAATCCAAGTGATCTTGCAACACGTGGTGTGGATCCACAGCATGTCTCTGGGAACGCTCTGTGGTGGGGGGGCCCCGAGTTTCTATTAAAGCCTGAAAAGGAATGGCCAGAGCTAAATTCAGTAGAACCGGAGGTCTTGCCTGAACTCAAAGTAACGTCTATGCTAACAAGCATCGACAATGAACCATCTATCATAGATTTTGATAGATTTTCAAAATATAAAAGGCTACAACATACTGTGGCTTATGTGCGCCGTTTCATAAATAATTGTAAGCCTAGCCTGCCCAAACTAACTGGCTCGCTATCGTCACAAGAACTTACAGACTCTTTACATACTTTAGTTAAAATTGCACAACAGCAGTCATTTGCCTCTGAACTTGAAACGATGCGCAAAGGTCACAGGTTGAGTCCTAGATCACACGTTATAACCTTGAACCCATTTATTGACTCACAAGGCCTCTTGAGAGTCGGGGGAAGGCTAGATGCTTCAGATTGTAGTTATGAACAGAAGCATCCCATGTTGTTACATGCTAAACACACACTAACCAAACTCATTTTTACACATGAACACATACGTCTCCTACATGCAGGACCACAGCTATTGCTATGCTCAGTGCGGGACTTGATATGGCCGGTCGGAGGCAGAAACCTCGCGAGAAGCACGGCCCACAATTGTGTCACTTGTAAAAGAATCGCTGGCCAAACTTTAAAAAATATAATGGGCAATTTACCAGCGCAACGCTTAAATGCTGATTTTCCATTCACGTCAACAGCTGTAGACTTAGCCGGTCCTTATTTAATAACAGATCGCCGTGGGCGTGGATGTAAAATCACGAAATGTTATCTGTGTCTATTTATATGTTTAAGATATAAATGTGTTCACTTAGAGGCTGTGAGCGACTTGTCTAAAGATGCATTTGTGCTAGCACTCCGCAGATTTATCGCCAGGCGCGGCAAACCTGCGGAGCTGTTTTGTGATAATGGTAGAAATCTAGTAGCTGCAGCTAAAGAAATAAATGATTTCTTTAAATTGTATGAAAACGATATATCTGAATTTGCAGCTGGTCAAGGTATGAAATTTAAATTTGCACCAGCTTATGCACCTAACTTTAATGGCTACGCTGAGGCCGGCATTAAAAGCGCTAAATTTCACCTCAAACGAATTTTGGGTAACACACATCTCACCTTTGAAGAGCTTTCGTCTCTTTTTAGCCAAGTGGAGGCAATTTTGAACAGTAGGCCTCTCTGCCCACTCTCCTCCTCCCCTAATAACTTTTACCCCCTTACTCCCGGGCACTTTCTCATTTGTAGGCCGCTCACGTCGCTGCCGTCGCCGCCCCTGCAGGACCGGAACCCGAACCGCCTGGACCGCTACCTGAGGCTGGAGCAGCTGCGGCAACACTTCTGGAAGCGCTGGTCGGCCGAGTTCGTGTCCCTGCAGCAGCAGCGCTACAAGTGGCGCGAGAGGCAGCGCGATCTACGGCTGGGAGAACTCGTACTCATCAAGGAGGAAGGCTTGCCGCCGTTGCTATGGCGCATGGGCAGAGTCGTCAAACTATATAACGGAAAGGATGGCGTGCCACGCGTTGCAGACATCAATACCGCTAGAGGGATAGTCAAGCGAGCGCTCAACCGAATGTGCCCGCTGCTTGTACAACAGAGAGAGTCCTGAAAGATGGATCTTTCAGCGCCCCGGAGTATGTTAGCGCTGTGGCAACACCGCTAGTTTTTCTACAACCAATGATTGATGGAGATGCGGCTCCAATCTGCCAACATAGACGACAGAACGGCGGCCAACCAGAGAGCGCGATGCCAGCGCCGAAGTTTCGCATATGAGACGCATCGACGTGCACCGCGACCCGAGCATCGACCTCTTGCATCTTAACCACTGAACTGAACGCGCGTGTCCTAGACAAAGAACCTGTAGTAACGTCTTGTAATACACCATTAAAATAATGGTACCTCTTTAAACACTTGTCTTTTATTTAAATAGCGTAATAACGCGCTAACAAAGAGTTTCCTACGCTTTAGCGACATTGGAAGGCCGACCTTCATTAGTTCCTATATAGACCAGTACCTATTCCAGGCATTTTGAACACGGCGCTCAACTTCCTTATCTTACCTAGTGCTGGAAGAGACTAACTGATCCAATAAGATATAGATATATTCATTGACATTTTATATAATCTGCCGGTCTAATTCAACCCTATGTCATCACCTGAGTCTTTGCACGATTCATTTGAAGTAAAACTTGAAAGTTTGCTTTGCTAAGATCGTGGATCATTTGAAATGCAGTGGCAGAGGAAGCAAAAAGAACAATGTCGCCTGCGAAACAAAGGTTTTATAACCTCTTGTTACCGACGATGGATTTTATTTATTTTCTAAAAATAAAATTTTGTTTAAAATTAGAAGTGGGTTCTGTAAAATATTGCCATTTAATTTTAAATACTTGAGAGTATCGCCATTCATGTAAACATGGTTTAACAAGAAAAACTTACTTATCCCAAATTATTTATTTCATAAACTCCGAATAACTTATAAAAGCTATAACTAACCATATTAATAAACTTTCAAACTGAGTTAGATGTAAAATATTATATTCTTGTCAACTAGAAATACAATTTTCATCAAAACTTTTGGAAAGTTGACACCTAATTAACGTAATAAATATGTTGGAAAAATATTTGGGGTACATACATACCTACAGTTACTAGTGGAATATTAAAGTGCTTCGTAAATTATTAACGGCTGTTCAAGTAATACAAGCTCTTAGTGTCGGGCACGTGGCCATGTTCTCAGCCAATAGGCTTGTGTCCCTAATTAATAAATTAGGGACACAAACTGAAGAGGACACAAGGACACAAAGGTCAGCATTTAATATTAACCACGTGACCGCCGCAACTTAAAACTGTAGTTTGCTCTAGTCTCTACTTATGCATGAATTAAATTGGTAGGCAGAAAATCCTAAATTATACGTAACGTTTATAGAGCTTCCATTGCGTAGTTAAATGATTTCGTAATTATGTAATTCCGAGTGATTATTAAACTTTTAAAAGTATCCCGTAATTACGGAATTATAAAAATTAAAAGATATATATATGTATATACAGAGGAATTACTATTACATCTAAAATAGACCCTTGAGGCATTCTACCAAGGATGCTGCCGGCATTTCCTCGTTGTATAGCAATGCTGATACGTTGTGCGAGGAGCTGCCAGCTTTGGTCACCAGTTACAGCAACCAGACGCTTCGCGATTTCTGCAAAAAAACTAATGGACCTAGTTTTATCGCCAAATGGTACAAAATGGTCTACTAAGGCTCTTATATTTATTACGTTTAAAAATTTCGGCGTTTTCCGCCGCTACACCCGCGTTAACATTAGGCCGTAAAGCTGGGACGGTGCCTGTGTGTCTACACAGGTAGTATCCCACACTAACATCCGTCCAAAGCTCCAAAGAAACGAGGATGCCCCATCAGGCCTCTTACCGCCATCCTTGATAATGCCAGTCAGCTTAAGAAGAGCAGGCAAATTGATGGTGGGCAAAAGACCGACGAATAATGTCATTAAGCGACGTAAGTCTTGAAAAACGGCCTGCACATTTTTGACAAGATAATCCATGGTGTTCCATTCAGCCCACGTCTGTGCTACAAAAGTATATGGGTGGCGTACATACCGGAACCCCGAGTCGCAAACCAGGTGCTAGACTTATATAAAATAGCATTTTAAATAAACGCATTATAATTTCAGGTTTTTATAGCTGGCAACACAGGCAAAAAATGAGTTGCGTTGAATGCGGCACTCTTCGTTTTATATTTGTAGCTTGGGGTAGTTTTACATTCACAATCCTGGTGATGGACGAGAAGTCGCATACAATTAATTATTATCTGTACAACCCACAAGTGTTATTTTTGTAACAATCTACGGAGCTCCTTAGTAAGTTCGCCCTATCTGTGCGAGTATACTAAGGTAGAAGTATTAGTGCTCGACGCTGCACTAGTCACCGACATGGGCACTTTATTCCATGGAAATATAGGTTAAATTTGAATAACGGAGATTTTTCTGTATTCGAACTTAATCCTTGTCACTTTGACATAAAGTGCCCATGTCGAGTACTAGTGCAGCGTCGAGCACTAGTACTTCTACCTTCACCTTCTAACTAACCAGATCTATATTATGTATAAACAATTCTTTACAACAATAAGCCCTGTTATTAAATCTAGTCAATCGTTAGAGCAGGCAGGTTTCAGGAAGTGGTAGTTGTAAAACACCAATCAGAATTAATGGAAGGCCATTGAAATACACAAAAAACTACGTATATTTGGAAAAAACAATCAGTTTTGACGGTAAAATAAATTAAGTCTCCTTCCGCATTTAACACACGGTTGCTAAACGAGGCAATTTACAGCCAAAGTTAACCAAAAAAATGACCACCTAACAGCAAAATCTAGAACAAAGTATACTTAAGGTAAAGAAATTTGATAAAATACGGCACGCAAGAATTGGAGCAATAACAAAAGCCACTGCCTTAAGTTACGCGTTAAAGCTTAAATTGAGATGGGCAGGTCACGACGCGAGGCTTACTGAACAGAGAAGGACCCTAAAAACAATCCTATGCAGAGACCCGCGGAAGACCACTGACACGATGGTAAGACGAGATAAAAAGATACGCCGGTTCAAATTGGAGCACCAGACCGAGTTAAATGGGCATCTTTAGAGGAGGCCTTCACCCAAACTGGGGTTCTTGCAAAAGACTAAACGTATACTTACAATATTGTACATTGTGCAACGAGGGGGGTAAGTGAGTGAAATTTAGGAAGCGAGGGTGGTAATTCCCGACAGCCGCAGGCTGGAGTTACAAACAATGTCTTTCATTACACTTGCGAAGATAAAACTAAATTTTAAGCGAAATAATTCTTAAATACGGTGACATACCAAACATTCGTCCGCCATATTGTCATTTTTTGACAGGTAAGCCATGAAGACTTATTGGGCATTCTGCCACGATTGAAAATTATATAACCATATTTTCAACGGCTATTAAATTAATCAAATTAAATATTTTGATACATAAACAAAAATATTAAATTATTAACGTCAGTATTTTAAAACTAAAACTCATTTACAATCCTTGGCTTGTAATATGAATCAGTGATATAATACTAAAAAAAGCTATAACTCCCTAGGGAGTATAGCTTTTTTCACAATCCATAACTTAACAACAATATAGGCCTTTGCCCTTCAATACACCTGCATGAAATAAGATCTTTTTCGAGCTAGTGTGATGACAATACATAACTATACCTACCTAAATATAAATACTATCATACTAGAGATTAAGATGTTTAAAAATTATATAGAGAATGCCTTCTGGCATTAAGTCCGCCATTTGTACTCTTCATGTATTGTGCATTAATTATTAAATTATTATTAAAGAAATTATTAAATAAATAAATAGACCCATACTTAAGATTATCGCTCTTTTTTCATGCAAGAAATAAAAAGGCTTTTTTTTAGTTCGCCCTGAACTGAGAACTCTCAATTCATGTCCATGCCCAACAGGTAGGTATGTAGGTATGACGCTACAAAACTGGTACCACCTCTATAGCTTTTTGTAAAATATAAGCGACTGATTTAACCCCAGTCACGAAATTAGAACGTTGCATGCATACCTATTAACTAGGACCCGGCAAACTCGAACACGTACGAAATCATCTCCTAATTGCTCAAACAGCATCCCGCATGTACTAAATTACATGACACGGTTTCAATGAACGCATAAAAAATAACAAAATTTCATTTTCACGCGCGTAAACTCAAAGAGAATTCATTTGACAGCAAAAGTTGTTGCGTTATTTACGCTTTGTGAAGGTGCTTTATAGTAGTCGAGAAAATAAAGATTGGAGTGGAGCCAGAGGTTGGCGGCGAAAAAATGCGGCTGCACCCGAGTCGCGCTTTGAATTACGTTACGGCAGCGGCTATTGCGGCGCGCCTTCTTATTATACGGATGGAGATGAGAACGGAATCTACCCCTAACGTGCCCATAAGCGTCACATAGACCCAAACTATTCACCTATATGAGCATGTCTGCATGCTCTCAGTGACGATTTCATTGACTTGGAAGTACCTAATGCTAAGGTGCAAATACACACACTAAGAAGCTTTCAGTGACGTCCTGACGTCATTTCATCCTCCTCCTTGCGTCGTATTCCTCAACATTGAGGATTGTGACCTCCCTTTTGTACCACTTTCTCTCTTATGCTCTTTCTCCATCTGTTTGTCTCTGGTGGTGTGCAGAGCCATGTGAACTGTGGAGTCAAGAACAGTGCGGAGCTGGTCAGACTAATATATTGGACTGCGGCCACGTCCAAGCCTTTTCCCATCCACTTTGCCGGTCACAATGAGCTTTTCGAGACTGCCACCGTCTTTTCTTGTCATTTCTTAATGAGTATTGAAAGAAACAACACATACGTAGGTTTACGTATTGAAAGGAAATTGCCAAGTGCATAAAATTACTAACTTCATTGGTCCTAAGCTGCTATAGTTTATGAATATATAAGCCGTATATATATATGACGTACGGGGTTCGCTCAGTTGGCGGGCGCCGAATCAGTGCCCTTGTGCTGAGTCGGCATAGCTGCGCGCAATCCAATACCGCCCTCATGCTAAAAGAATCGGGCGTAGCCAGAGTCCGTGGCGCACTGCGCGCGTTCTAATATCGGACGCCCTCAGTGCCTTTATACTAAACGAGTCAGGAGTAGCCCTACATACTTGGTGCCTTGCGCGGTTCCATGCATCCTGCTAAAAGAGTCGGGCGTGGGCCAAAGGTGCTGCGATGCGCGCGATATAATGCCGTGCGCAACGGCGCCCTCTAACTAAAAGATTCGGGCGTAGTCTGACGTACGTGGGGCCTCACTCGTACACACCAGTCAGCTGCAGAGAAAAGGAACCACCCGTGCATACAAACTTCTATGCTGCGCGCGATCAAATTTACTTTCGGCGCCCTCGTACTAAAACAAGCGGGTGTAACCCGATGTAGGTATATGACGCACTGCGCATGACACTATGCCGGGCGTCTCGGGCGCTCTCATGTAAAAGAGTCGGGTCTAGCTCGATGTAAGTGGCGCGCTGCGCGCGATCCAATACAGGACCCTTTTGGTGCACTCATGCTAAAAGAGTCAGGCGTTATGTGGCGCTTTGCGTGCGCTCCTGTAATCAAGACGCCCTTAAAAAAATTGCGTTCTAAAAAGTATGAAACAAGATAAAAATACTCATCTGATAATATCAAGTAGAAAACATAATACTTATTTTTATAATATTTGCATAAAGGAATACAATGTCATATAATTAACTAAATGGTATACATATTTACAGATGTATACAGAAGATAGCCGCAATTGTATGCCACTCTACCTTAAAGCATGGGTCATGGCATATGACCCCGGCTGCCCTTTGAATATCTCTGTGAATAATATATAAAATCTCGTAAACGCATGTGGCCGGTTTTTCAACTAAATAACTAGGTAGGTTTGAATAAAAACAAAAATTACGGTAGTAGTAGGTAGGTACATTCATAGTTAACAAGAACAGGATGGAGTTTAAATAAAGTTCCAGAATTTCTAAACAGTCGTGCAAAATTTAATGACCTGTCAAATTTTATGATCACATTTACCTTAAAGGGTTTGGGGTGAATGTTCTTGTCAGAGCATAAACGAGTTTTGTTTATAACGGCTGTGTGTAATAAATTTGGGACCATTATAATTAACACAAATTAATTGTTATCCTTATAAAATTTACCTGGTCTACATATGCGTCTGGCGATTTTCTATACGTTTTCTATTTTATTTTTGTTTAATTATTCTGGGGCAGGTTGTTTTTAAATAGATATATAGCGGGTTATTGGAGAGTCTTAATTTTTTTTATAAATATTTTTAAGGGGAAAATATAACACTAACTATTATTTTGTAATAAAGTTCGATATTTCTTATATCGAATGGAATGAAATTTGTTTGTAAAATTAAAGAATACACTAAAACTGAAAGGCCTTCTCCGTTAGCTTACCCGCTTTAGGCCACCCTCCCCTAAGATGAATCTCATTTGACCAAACCGAAACAAAGATTTCTGAGATTGAGATGTCACAGTTATATCATTTAATCTTGGAATAAATTCTATTCTTGTCCGTGCAAAATGAATCGAGCATTCCGAATAGCAAAATTAGACACAACTAACTGTCATTAGGTACTACAATGTGGAATGCTAGGAACCCCGTTATGTACGTTAACATATGCAATAAATATTAAATACACAAATAAAAAGCCATGAATATGCCTCGCCTTGCCTTTGTCTGCCTAAAAAAACCATGACCTAGTTCAATTCATTTTTTTAGTCATACCAATATAATGTGTATTTTACTCGTCAGTTTGTTTCTTCTTCTTCCTTGTCGTTGTACTCTTTGCAGTGTCGTGAAAAACTGCGGATATCAGGCGCAGATGTTTTTCGCAGTTGGAGGTCCTTCTGCAAATGCGTTCAGAGGTCCCTCCATGGCAGATTTGATTTGGTCAGTCCATCGCATAGGTGGCCTTTTAATCGGTCTTGTTCCGTTTGCTCCACCCTGCACCACTAGACGCTCTATGGAGTCATTGTTTCTCCTCGAGACTTCAATTCAATTTGTTTACAGGTATCATATTTAATAACCTTATTTGTCATTGTATAACTTGAGGCTCTCTTAGGTAGTCGCTTAATTTCTGGAGGGATTGTATTAAAATCATAAATATATCCATAGCCGGGTAACGCGTGGACAGAATCCAGAGCGCTCACGGATTGCGGAAATTCGTTTTTCGGAACCCGAGAAATTAATGTTTATTCGGATGCTTGCAAGCAAAGCCGGTGCAAAAGCTAACAATATGTTTATATTTGAAATGTACAAATTAAGTCCTTTCAAATGATATACAACACGTAGAGTCTGTGCGGAAAGAGAAGAGTCGTGGAATGTACGGGGCCCAATACATTCCACGATTCTTTTCTTTCCGAACAGACTCTAATCATTACTTAAATTATTATTTATAGTCTGTGATTTTATGACCTCTCGAGGGCGCCGCTAGGTTCAATATGATGTGACTTCATATGTAACGAATAATAAAGACGATTCGAATGACACCTCATTTTTTAAATAATAATGAGTAGGTTTGAAATTATCAGGGAACAAATGTATATTATGTAAATACATACATACCGGTCAAAATCATAGCCCTCCTTTTGCTTTGCCGTAGTCGGGTAAAAATAAGTCCCATCACAAAATGTGGCAGTCTTGGAACTGTTAGACATACGTAGGGCATCGTAGGTACTTAAATAACTATTTCTAGCACATTTCGTCTTGCTGATCGAGCTGAGACAAGGTTCCGCTTACACATAACCTAATTAAACACGCCTCTGGAACAAACTTCTATCAAAAGCGGGCACGAAGTTACTGTGTATTGTGACGCCGTACACTACGTTAAAATCTTAACTTACACTACGAACGATCAATCTAGCTGGCTTCTTTAGCAGAACCTCACGCTCCAACTTCACCATCGTTATAACTTAAAGTCCATCCAACTGGCGCTTTTATTTATATATGTTTACATGCAGTATACTTGTCGTGTACTATGTACTACTTTACATGCTTTAGAATATAAATCGAAGTAAGGTCAAATATGTCATAGATTGTAAGAAACTTCTGCGGTGGCATCATGGTTCCATTTTTATCGCTTGTCAGTATGCCCGTCACTTTCAGGCTTACATACTTGTTAGAACGTGACAGGCATGGTGACAAATGATAAAGAGACGACCATCTTAGCCCTACAGAGAAAAAGTGTAAAGAAACATTTTATCTAATTGATACACATTTGTTTAAACAGTTTGTGTAAACTTAAGAAGGCTCCTCAAATAATTTTGGGTAAAAGTCAATATTTAGGTACATTAATTAAGTTACATTCTATGAGTTTGGAATTTACGTGCAAAACATAAACATACATTAAACGATATTTTTACGCAAATTTATATGTATTAGTAATAAATTCAATGGTTATTATTTTTATTTTTAATAAATTCAAGGTTTATTGAAATTACCGTAAGTATAACTACAATCTACCTGAAACCTAAGTGTAACTAAAGTTCACGTAAATGTTTTAATAGTTACTACTATTAATTATAGTGAGTGTTCAAATCAAATCTGAAGCTCAAAGATGCTCGTCGTAAAATTTGTAGAGTCAGCAATAGCAGCAGCGGATTAGACTACGCGTCTAAGGTAGTGGTAAAGGTATAACTAGTTACGATTTTCTAATAGCTTTAGAAAAATACACTTTAAAACTCAAACTCTATCTTTACAAGTATTCATAAAACTATTAGAGGGTGTTAGATATTTTTGGCTCCATGTGGACGCTGACCGTACAAATGTTATTATTTAGGAGCATGTCACAAGATTTGCAATGCCATGCCAAAAATAAGAAGTTGTTTACCAAACAACAATTCAATAATAGGACGGAATAAAGTTACCAATTTGACAACGGGCGGCAACGTAAAGGAAAAATTAATAAAATACAACATCTGGGTAGTTCCAAAATAGCTAACCACATGTACTGCTTGAGATTAGTAACTTAAGAAAAGAAAGATTAATTAGTAATTTCAACATTAAAGAATTTTCCCGTGTTTAAAAAGAACGTCTAGACCGATTTATATTTTATGAAGGCAAATTTCTTTAAGTCTTTGAAGAGAATGAAAAATATGATGTTGTATTTTATATTTAGGTTAAAATCTTTAAAAAATACGTGGCGTTAACTTCCCTTACCATACATATGGTTTGGTTTATAAAGATCTCATAAATAGACCGACGTTTTCCTGCGTACATCGATAATGTAGGTATAATTAAATTTTACTGTTTTAGTCTGATGTATTATAACTAAGGTTTAACTAATTTAAACAGTGTTCCAGCATTAACACTAACCCGTTCAAAACAAAACACAGAAGTTACACGTATGATATGATACTTAATACTCTCTAGCTGCAACTGTTTTACCTACTGGGCTCCCCTAAATCTTGCACGGCAACGGAGGAGCTCAAACATCGCCGGCTGAAGCCCACTTGTGTACAAACGGAGGATCCTTTGGGATAGCGTATAATGCACTCGGAAGATTCTCCGGCCGCAAGGTTCTGGGAGGGCGTTGACTTTGAGATGTAGGCCAGATTTTAGTCTAAAAGATATAAGGATTTTGACAGATCATTTTAAGCAAAACTTTGAATCGGTCAAACTGGAATAAAGACTTATGGCGTTATTCATAAACTAGTTAGTCGCCTGAATTAGCTAAGAATCGTTTGTCTTTATCTGTCATGTTGACTTATGTATTTGGAAGAAAGGGATTAAACATAATTTAACTAAATCAGGCCCGTAAAGTTTTATGAATAAGGGCGTTAATATGGATTAAAATATGAAATGGAATCATAGACTAACCATTTTTTTTACCGCGGCACTTTCGCGTTGATTAAAAAAATAATATGAAAGCGCATAACAATGCAAAATATCACAGATTTTTAAATATCCAACATGTATTTTAAATGTTTGGTATACATTACAAAATCGGACTTATTGCTTATTACTAGTACGAGGGGTGGCTTAAAAGTAATCTATCTAGCCTATAAATAATATTAAAAAATACTGGCCGCTATAAGTTCGTGTTTATTGACAATTCTTTTCCCAAAATTTCAAACTTTTATTAGTCAGTTGCTCTTCATTTGTTTTTGACATTCGAATTCTTGCAACATGTCGCTACAGAAAAATAATTTGATCAAAATCGAGCAACGTTCAGTGATTAAATGTCTCACTAAAGAAGGAAATACGCCTTCGCAGATAAAACAACGTATGTTGCCCGTGTTTGGCGATTTGTGTCCTTCCGATTTTACAATAAAGTTCTGGTCTAGGCAATTTAAATCGGGCCGCGAAAGCCTAGAAGACGATCCTCGTAGTGGACGACCAATTTCTGCCATCACTAAAGAAAATGTGACCAAGGTGAAAAAGAGATAGCTAGAGATGTGAGCATTAGTAAAGGACGGGTAAATAAAATAATTCATGGCTATTTAAACATGTCTAAGGTTAGTGCCCGTTGGGTCCCCAAAATGCTGACCGCGTTAGACAAGGACAGACGTGTCGAATGTTGTCAAGAGTTTTTAGACATGAGTCGCGGCAAAGAGGAAGAAATTATTTCCAGGATTGTGACAAGTGATGAGACTTGGATTAGACAATGGGACCCAGAAAGTAAACAGGAATCACTACAATGGAAATTCAAGACGAAAAGCCTCCTCGGAAGTTCAAGGTTCGTCCATCGGCTAGCAAACTTATGGCGACAATTTTTTGGGATGCTGAAGGGATTTTACTTACAGATTATTTACCTACGAAAATGACAATTAATGCTGATTATTACGCAAATTTACTTTGCCAGCTGGGAGACGCGATAAAAGAAAAATCGGCTAAGAGCATATCGGGCCATGCTCAGGTTCGGGTTCCGTAGTTACTCTTCCGTCACAATAAGCTAAACTGGAGCTTAACGTATAGTAGATCATTAACCAAGGGATGAACTATGGATAGTAGGGAAACTTTTTGCCGTAACTCAAAAACAGCTAAACTGATCATGCTATAGTTTTCATTTAATGTCTTTTTTAAGCTCTACTTCCACGATTTTTTTCATATTTTTTTGACGTATGGTTTGCTTGTAAACATGTTTCAATGTGGTGTTAAATAAAAAAATTCTATGTCTATGTCTATGTCTAAAAGTTAGAGGGGGGGAGACATTTTTTTTCTTTCGGTGCGATTATCTCCGAACATATTCTTTTTATAAAAAAATGTTTGTTGAACCTATTAGTTTTGAAAGACCTTTCAAACGATATCCTACACTGTAGGGTTGAAGCAAAAAAAAAATCACCCCCACTTTACGTGTAGGGGAGGTACACTAAAAAAAATTAGATTTTATTCTACTACTTTGCTGGCTTTATTTATTTATATATCCATGCCAAATTTCAGCTTTCTAGCACTAACGACCAGGGAGCAAAGCCTCGGACAGACAGACCACCCCCCTTACAGCCCAGATTTAGCCCCCTGTGACTATTTCTTGTTCAGACTTTTAAAGAAAGATCTCAGGAGGCGAATTTTTTTTACTGATAATGAGATGCTAGCCGCGGTGAACGAATATTTTGACGACAAACCGAAAGATTTTTTTTTAAAGGTTTAATGTCGCTATTTGACAAATGTACCTAATAGATGCATTGCGGTAGAAGGAGATTATATAGAAAAATAAAAAATAAACTACCCAGCTACGTCTTTCCTTTCATAGTCAGGTAGATTACTTTTCGGCCACCTCTCGTATATAAGTACATGGTGATTATTTTAAAAAATGTGATGTATTTATTTTTTACATATTTACAAAGTCTACTTTAGTCAGCAACCGGAACCCTTATAGGATCTCTTTGTTGTCCATCAGTCAAGACCCTTTTTCTCAGGAACGCGTGGAGATATCAAGCAAGAGGATCTACCACCCCTTGGAACAGTGAAATAATCAAACTTCTAAGTCAACGCAATCTAACGATAAGGCCATTTATGTTTCGTTTAGGGCGCATATTATGTCGTTCGCAAGGGAATCAAAACCTACATATTCTTCTAGTTGACCTAGAAATGTGGCAAAAAGCAATGCTATGGCATTGTGCTTCACGTGCTATATGTATGGGAAAAAATTGTAAGTACGTTACTAAATAATTACTTTTTTAATAATATATAATTTATTTGCAGTTAGTAAATAAACCGCGACCTATGTCAATGTATGGGAACAACAAGTTTCCAATGGCAAATTCAAGTGTGTCCCTCAGTACAGTTTTATCTGTTTGTCAGAGAATTGGGAATTGAACTATTTACAGTAAATTTGTACGGAACCCTTGGTGCGCAAGTTTGACTAACACTTAACCGTTTTTTAATGAATTTTGCCATGTCCCATTAATATAGATTTTTAAAACGAATTCGAAAACTCTAAATAAAAGCATTTTGTATGCATAAAGCAAAATCCGTTTTTCGTGCATAAAAGAAATTTGATTATCGCCGCCGCGCGCACATACTATATTCTACCTATTCCCTCTTAATTGTAAAGAGTGATAATTATTTCATTTTGTTTGTGGGTAATGGACGCATTAGAAGTGGAATGCTAAAGAGACTGAAAAATAAACGATCTGGAGAAAGAAATTAAAACATGAATGAAACCGTAACGAAGTGCTCACGACGAGGAAAGTGAGAAATTATTTTAAAGCAACTGAAGCGGCGCCTAATAAGAGTTGCAAAACTTCCGCGGAGATTTTCAGATTAAGGTTTTTTATAAACCTTCTTACATTAGGGATATCGATACTGAAACGCGCTACTTTATCATTAAACTTTGTACGAATATAATTACTTAACAAAAGTGTTAAATAGCTCGTCACTTTTCTGTAAAGTGCAATTTCATGTCATTACATTCGATATTCCGGCTTACCTACATTGTTAACTTGAAAACCATTTTCATGCTAACAAACTTTCTAAGTACTTCAACTGAAAAGTTGTAGTAGCAACATTGTTGTAAAATACTCCTCTGGAATTCCAGTTTTGTTTTATGATGCAGAGTAAGCAAACGAAGAGTAAAAATATTCTTATGAACTTTACCTATTTTTTTCAATACATCCTGCCGGGAGAGAGAGAGAGAGGTATGAGTGGCTAAGAAAGGTACACTCAAGATAAGGCACTGTGAATATCATCTCGCTCTGTGTGGTAGGGCACAGCACAGCGAATGTCATTCCAGATCTAGAGCAGAGCTCAATTGGGGAAGTACCTCCACCGTACAGAAAACCGCAGCCAAATAACACTAGATCCTACTCGTAGTGTTGTGTTCCTGCTGGTGAGTAAGGTTGCCAGAGCTCAACGAGAGTGCGGAGTGTTAAGATTCGGCAACGCGCATGTAACTTCTCTGCAGTTGCAGGCGTACATACGCTACGGAGACTGCTTACCATCAAGCGGGCCGTATGCTTGTTTGCCATCGACGCAAAACACATCTTACTGCGTTTATTTTGACGAGAACCTAGGTACCTAAACCACGCTACGGAAAATATTATTGACCCATGTTTATGAATAACGCCAAAAATCAGTAGTCGACAAC
The DNA here is from genome assembly GCF_033807575.1 of Cydia pomonella. NCBI lineage: Eukaryota > Metazoa > Arthropoda > Insecta > Lepidoptera > Tortricidae > Cydia > Cydia pomonella. The sequence continues at coordinate 13,512,741 of NC_084712.1, forward strand.
CAGTTATTAGATTCCTCGATTTCATCACAAAATTTATTATCTGCATCTCTGTCACTTTTGCATATTTCAGTGATAGAGAGGCAGACAGCGAAATTTCTATTTTAGATGTTTGCAGTAGACCCTGCGAGGCTAGTCACCGAACAATAAATAGAATGCTGATAGAATGATATAAAAAATATATAAATTATGATTATCTCCACGTCCAAGATTGCAGTTATAACCTGTTTTTTTTTTCTCTTCCTTCAATATCATTCCATTTTCCACAAAATAATCTTCACGTGACTTGTACTTCAATATTTCTATGATAGCCAATGACTACACGACTTCATAAAAATATAAATAAATATTTAATGAAAAATTTACAGTTATTAACCTAATATTACGAAAAACTCAATATAACCACGACTTTGTTACATCAACGCTAGAGATGCGAATACGTTTATTCGCATCTCTAGCGTAATTCTCTTTTTTTTAAGAACTACGACCTAGTTGAATTTTTTATTTATTTGGCGTTTGTCGATGAACGATAGGCCCCCGATCGAGATATGGCATACAGCTAAAAATTATCGAAAGAGAGAAAATATGATTTTCATCGTACTTGATCTAACTTTTGATATAAGTTTGTAACAACATAACCTGTGATTTAGATACCTAATTCAAAAATATTTACGCACGGGTTTATTGCGTAGGTTTAAAAAAAGTCAAATTTAGATGCTTTTCATTTTTACTAATTATTTAAAAAAGCTTTCGTTTAAATCATACTATAGCCTACCGGTATACGATTCAAACGACCAAGTATTTTTAGTCATCTCCGTAGAATTTTTTGTTTTTCTGGCAATAAGTATTAGGTATGTAAACCTAAAATAAGCGATCAACTTTCAAAATGCTTCATGAATACAATTTAAATATGGGTAGTACGCTTTAACCAACTCGTCGGCTAAAACGTACCGATGAAGTCCTTTAAAAAAAAACGCATTTGACTATGTTAATTTCATCCCATAACATAATAATCATTTTAATAATTAATGTAGTCAAGATACTGAACTTTTATATACACAGCCAACTTCCCCGTTTAAGTAAAAACTGGTACAATATAACCGACTCTCCTCTATATGGTCGCCAAATTTCAACTTGGTGGCCCAGAGCTTCTAAGACATCGGTAGTAGATTCGATTTTTTATCTATATGTCAGTTAGTAATGTAAATGCCAATTTAAAAAGTTAGATGTGTGCTAATATGACGGACTAAAATAAATCTTGAATAAAATGTTGCTAATTTGAATTGGTTTGCATTAATAATGTTATTAAATGATAATGTAAGTAAAATATTATTATTTAGGGATATTTAATATTTAGTCTACGTATCTGAACTCACAAGATAGTGTCTACACCTATGAATTGATCATCCTTCATGTTCATACACTTATCGATGCCGGCTTCTTTAGCGAAACAATCCCGTTCATTTTTCTGCAAACTACGCATGACTCTCAACCCTACGTAAAACCGCTGCGTGTATTGACTCTTAAGGGCCTCCCGACTTCGCACCTTCTCATAAGATATAACTACTTAGTAAACGCCGGATTTACACGTGCTTAAACTCCTGTGAGCATTAGGTACTCGGAAATTTCAAACCTTTTAACAAAAGGTAAGTAATGTGATGAATCTATTTATAATAGTATTTCTAAGAGTTGTATGATGAGTAAAGACTAACTGCATAACTACAATCCTTATAGCTAGCTTGTAGCTAAGAAGAAATCTCGTATCTAGAAATAACGTCTGTACCTGCTATTAATAAAAAGCTTTTAAGTAAACATGTTTACTGATATATCTGCTATTATTAAACATGAATGAAAAAAATATGATTAGTTTTTTCGGATATTATAGTCCTTTCATAAAATGTTGGTTTCTTATACACAAAATACATCAGTAAACTTTTTATCCGACTCTTTTGCCATATTTAAATATGGCATACATTTATCTCCATACGGTAACAACGTAACTTTGTCGATGAATAAGAAATTATCATACATCAGTATTCGGCTCATGAATTTGAAAGAATATAATGAAACTTTATTGTATATATATTGTATTTTAAACTGTGAGCACAAAGGTTTCAGAAAAGCAATTATCTATTCAGGGTTGGCATCCCCCACCTTGCATTTTTAAACATTTCATTAAAATGAAAATATTAAATCGCGACCATCCACACATTAAACTAAATCGTTTTTATATCTATAAATAAGTCCTGCAAAACCTAGTTAACAACAATATTATTTTAAAAGAGTAAAATTAGTAATAAATGAAAACTTACGAATAGTTAGTAATTAATCACATTTCACAAACACCATTGCAATTTTCAGATCCGAAGTCTAAGCGTTTTTGTTCGGCGTTCCGTAGAACTCATTAGTCACTTTTGTCGTATAATTTCGGCAAGTTGTTGACCATGTTAAAGTTGCGCACTGTACGGTTGAACGAACAAGCGGCAAGATGGCGGCGCGCGACGGGACGCCTCGGCAGCTACGGTGGAACTGGCGAAGGCCGCTCGGTGGGCGGCCCGACCGCGCGGGCTTTCAGCTTCACCTTTCAGGTACCCAGGCCTGTTTGTCGCGCCGCAAATTTTTTTCTATCATATAATTTTGACGTACTCGTATACTATATATTATACAACAACCTAGCCTTAATGGTTGGTTGTAAAACATCTGCAAAATGTTGTAAAAGATAAGTACGGTACGGTAATCTGTTAATAAAATATTAGCTACAAATTGTGTTACGGTTAAAAGTCTGAAAAGAAGAGGTTCTCTGATTTATTTTTTAATTTTTATTCAGGTTCATATTACCAATATCTTATAAACTAACATATATTATAAATTATACTATCAAATGTTTCTCGACCAATTAGTTTTTTTTTAACCAAAAAAAAACACTACTATGACAAAAGAATTTTATTTTTTATGTGTAATGCTGCCAGCGTGATGGGCTGCCAAGAGGACAGGGTTTGTTCTAGGTATTTTTATTTTTTCTAGGTAGGTTAAGTTTTAAGTTTTATTTTATAAGTAGTCATAATTTTATATTATTCAATTAATGTATCCTCTTTTCAATAAAGTTATAAACACATTTTATGTGTATGTACATGCGAGCTCCATTTAAAGTAACTTATTGTTTACATTTATTTATTTAAGTTAACTATTTACTGTACTTCCGAAAACAATAAAAACCTTTGCGAAAAGTCAACCTCGTTAATCGTATTATGTGGGTACAAATTTATGTAGGTAGGTTCATATGTTCTTTTTTTTGTTAGATTAGTAGGTTTTCTTTTTCATTTATTAATGACAACATAATAAGGCAATCATTAGATTTAACTCAAACTTCGTGTTAGTTTATTTATTAAAGCGATTTGTGTGTAATAACGTGATAAAATTTATTTGTTCCTCTGACTCATTTTAAAAATAAGATTGTTAGCTATCATGTTATATAGGCAACAAAATTAAACTAATCAGATGCGTCTGTGACTCGACTTCCATATTTATACTTTTGTGTAAATCGATGTGAATAGTCATGAGCCACGTCACGATCTGTCACTTTGATGGTTTGAATATACTCTCTGCGCAACGATAAGTGTTCTATTCCTTTGCAATTAAAAATTGACAAAGCACTATGTTGATTAATCGTAAGCTATAACTAATACCAATCCTCGCGATCTGAGCCTTGCGAAAAACCTGATATAGGTATCTACTATATTTATTAGGGAAATTGGCTAGAATAGGAATATTTTCTAACTGCTATTTAAAATTATGATAACATAATTTGTACAATAATATGCAGTTTAACGGTACAAAAAATTGTCATAAAGTTGACATTCGGATTACGACTGCAGCAGCGTTACTGTTACAGCATTGCTAGTACAACTCTTTTTACTAAATTGCGTTGCTTTCACAATTATACTCGTAACGTGCAACCTGTCGCTCATTATAAATACCAAGGAGATGACAGGTACATCGCCCGTTTCTCGTTGCTGCACCGCTGCAGCAGTAACTCTGCATCAGCAATAATGCAACTACTAGTCACAATCAGAATGTTACCTTAAGTCTTCATATGGATACCTAATGTTTATTTTTTAATAGTCATCTATTATTATTATTATTGGGTTGTTGCGGGCCTTTGAGTGCCACGTCGATCAAGCAGTGATCTATTGTGACGGCCCTTTAAAGTTCATTACTATTGCCCGTGGAATCCAGGAAGTTTCAGATTCTTTGGGCCGTAATGCTCTGTACCTCATAGTGTTGCAATACATGCCGCCCTAAGTAGGTACTTATTTTAAAACATTAGTGGTCCACAGGAACAGAGAATGTGCATTACAGTCTCCTGGGACTCCTGGCAGAACCTGCATGTCTCATCTTGTTTCTTTCCAATTCGAAATATGTGTTTGTTCAACTTACAGTGTCCAGTCAATATTCTAGTCACCGCGCAGGTTTTGTGTCTTTTGCAAAGGCTCCTTAGCAGTTTTGCTGCTAAACCGTTTGATTAGGGCTTTCGAGTGTTCTTGTCCTTTGACGAACTTCCACCAATCGATTGCTCTATTTTTTTCTAAGTTACTGAGCAGAGAATATGCATCCCGTTTTGTGATTCCATAGAACGGTTCTGGGCCGACCAGGGGTGTGTCTGCGCCCTTTCTAGCAAGTTCGTCCGCTTCTTCGTTTCCGTTAATGTCGGAGTGCCCTGGTACCCATTACGCATTACTGGTACCCTGGTACTTTGTTGGAGTTAGCCAGTGCCTAGGTTTGTTTTACAGTTCTGGACTAGTTTTGAATTAGACTCAAGGTATTCTAGTGCCAGCAGAGCAGCCTGGCTGTCTGAGTTGATGTAGATATGATGGTGTCTTAGGTTTCTATCCAGGTTAATCTCCGCACATTTGTTGATGGCGAAGACTTCTGCCTGGAAGATTGAGGCCTGTGTACCCATGCTGACGCTAGCTCTGAGCTTAGGTCTCTAACCATAGATCCCACATCCTACATCATAGCCTTTCTTGGAACCATCCGTGTACCAAATAAGGCTTCCCTGTTCGACGAATATTTGGTCGTTGGCCCGTTTGTCTCTTGGAGGTATTTCTATTGTGTACAGTTTGGTAAAATGACATTCGGTGTGCGTGTCATCAGTTGGCGTGCGAAGGGTTTTATTTGCAAAAACCCAGGCCTTTAGTTTGGTTAATGCTCGAGAGCTATTATGGCCTGTTTAGCGTGCATATTCTGTAGACGCACTGGTTGGCCTCCTTTTGCACCTGCAAGTGGAGTGGTATAATGTCTAGCAGTGCATCTAGGGCTGCCCTCCCTGTCGAGGAGAAGGCTGTTACTGTTAAACAAGCCGTGCGTTGCAGGCTGTTTAAAGTTTCTATTGCCGTCTTTTGGTTGGTTTTGTTACACCAGACTGCGGAGGCGTGGGTGACTATGGGCCTCATTACCGCTGTGTATAACCACATAGCAATTTTGGGTCTTATACCCCATCTTGCTCCTGCCATTCGACAGCATGACCACATTTAATAGTCAAACATAGACTTATTATTTAAAATTTTCCAAGAAAATAAGGGTAGGCAACAGTGTAATTTTGAGCAGATTGCTTGTTCAAATAAAAATAAACATTAATTTCGGGTAAACATAACAATAGCCTTTTTAGGGTTCCGTAGCCAAATGGCAAAAAACGGAACCCTTATAGATTCGTCATGTCCGTCTGTCTGTCCGATTCTGTCACAGCCACTTTTTTCCGAAACTATACGAGCTATACTGTTCAAACTTGGTAAGTAGATGTATTCTATGAACCGCATTAGGATGTTTACAAAAAAATAGAAAAAAAACAATAAATTTTTGGGGGTTCCCCATACTTAGAACTGAAACTCAAAAAATCTTTTTTCATCAAACCCATACGTGTGGGGTATCTATGGATAGGTCTTCAAAAATGATATTGAGGTTTCTAATATCATTTTTTTCTAAAATTAATAGTTTGCGCGAGAGACACTTCCAAAGTGGTAAAATGTGTGTCCCCCCCCCCCCCGTAACTTCTAAAATAACAGAATGAAAAATCTAAAAAAAATATATGATATACATTGCTATGTAAACTTCCACCGAAAATTGGTTTGAACGAGATCTAGTAAGTAGTTTTTTTTAATACGTCATGAAATTTAAAAAAAAAAATTTTTTTCATCATACCCATACGTGTGGGGTATATATGGATAGGTCTTCAAAAATGATATTAATGTTTCTAATATCATTTTTTTCTAAACTGAATAGTTTGCGCGAGAGAACCTTCCAAAGTGAAAAAAAGTGTGTCCCCCCCCCTGTAACTTCTAAAATAACAGAATGAAAAATCTAAAAAAAATATATGATATACATTACCATGCTAACTTCCACCGAAAATTGTTTTGAACGAGATCTAGTGAGTAGTTTTTTTTTAATACGTCATAAAATTTAAAAAAAAAATTTTTCATCAAACATATACGTGTAAGGTATCTATGGATAGGTCTTCAAAAATGATATTTAGGTTCCTATTATCATTTTATTCTAAACTGAATAGTTTGCGCGAGAGACACTTCCAAAGTGGTAAAATGTGTGTCCAAAGTGGTAAAATGTTGAACAAGATCTAGTAAGAAGATTTTTTTTAATACGTCTTAAATTGTACGGAATCCTTCATGCGCGAGTCCGACTCGCACTTGGCCGCTTATTTTTCAAATAAATTAGCCCCGACTTAAAATAAATCTCATGTTTTCATGACAAATTATTATTAAACTCGTATTTCTTAGGGCCTCCGCTAGCTGACGCGGACGCCCGCCGCGTGCGCACGCACGCGGGTGCTATTTGTAGGTGAAATCCGCCGCACGCGTCCGCTTCAGTTAGCGTTGCTCATACTATTTTTCGTTAACCCGCTCGTCCGCTCCGTGCACCCGCGCCAGCTAGCGGAGGCCCTTATGGTAGAATTTTATTTCATTATTTAATTTTGATCGATGAAACTGCTCTATTATCGTATGCCTTAATCCGACATTTTGATTTATATATTTGAAAGAAAGGGATAGAACACAAGTCAACTAATTGAGGCTTGTAAACTTTTATGAATAAGAGAACAAGTATTTAATCAATAGTTGGAAATCAATACCTTAATTTGCGTCTATAAAGTTATAAATTATATTATACGTACCCGACATTTTAGTAGATTATTCATAAACATCTTTAAGACAGACCTGCCAACTTGAAATATTGGCCAAACGCCTTTTAAAACACGTTTGTGCTATCTTCTGAGCTGGACTACGTGTAACTTTACTAGTATTCATTTTAATGCTTACTATTTTTTTTCTTCGTAGGGAAACGCATTAAATACAGAAGTATTTCAAAATAAAAACCTTGTTTACAAAAATCTCACAATTTGATTCTTATGACAAGATAACTGGTGTTGTCACTATGATTCGCTTGTTCGCATTTTTGATTCGCACTGTTTAGCACTACTTATATAATAAACATGAATTCTGAGGGTCTACCATAACGCGAACACCGAAGTTTCTCCAATTGCGGGCATCTTTATCTGTCAGTCTAATTAATTAGTAAATGAAAACTATGCGCGGTTTAGAAATAGATAACCAAGCAGGTAGCTACTAATATGACATTTCAACTTTCTTATCAGTAAAAGCGATGGTACCATAAAGCTACCGTTACATGCAACATAATTATGTGTGTATCATTCACACGCAGCAGTCTATGCACGCAAGACGTAAATGCAAGCAGCTCAGGGTGCGTACTGAATGCGTCTAGACGTTATTGTGTTACGCAGCAGCAGCAGTAACTCTGCATCAGCAATAATGCAACTACTAGTCACAATCAGAATGTTACCTTAAGTCTTCATATGGATACCTAATGTTTATTTTTTAATAGTCATCTATTATTATTATTATTGGGTTGTTGCGGGCCTTTGAGTGCCACGTCGATCAAGCAGTGATCTATTGTGACGGCCCTTTAAAGTTCATTACTATTGCCCGTGGAATCCAGGAAGTTTCAGATTCTTTGGGCCGTAATGCTCTGTACCTCATAGTGTTGCAATACATGCCGCCCTAAGTAGGTACTTATTTTAAACATTAGTGGTCCACAGGAACAGAGAATGTGCATTACAGTCTCCTGGGACTCCTGGCAGAACCTGCATGTCTCATCTTGTTTCTTTCCAATTCGAAATATGTGTTTGTTCAACTTACAGTGTCCAGTCAATATTCTAGTCACCGCGCAGGTTTTGTGTCTTTTGCAAAGGCTCCTTAGCAGTTTTGCTGCTAAACCGTTTGATTAGGGCTTTCGAGTGTTCTTGTCCTTTGACGAACTTCCACCAATCGATTGCTCTATTTTTTTCTAAGTTACTGAGCAGAGAATATGCATCCCGTTTTGTGATTCCATAGAACGGTTCTGGGCCGACCAGGGGTGTGTCTGCGCCCTTTCTAGCAAGTTCGTCCGCTTCTTCGTTTCCGTTAATGTCGGAGTGCCCTGGTACCCATTACGCATTACTGGTACCCTGGTACTTTGTTGGAGTTAGCCAGTGCCTAGGTTTGTTTTACAGTTCTGGACTAGTTTTGAATTAGACTCAAGGTATTCTAGTGCCAGCAGAGCAGCCTGGCTGTCTGAGTTGATGTAGATATGATGGTGTCTTAGGTTTCTATCCAGGTTAATCTCCGCACATTTGTTGATGGCGAAGACTTCTGCCTGGAAGATTGAGGCCTGTGTACCCATGCTGACGCTAGCTCTGAGCTTAGGTCTCTAACCATAGATCCCACATCCTACATCATAGCCTTTCTTGGAACCATCCGTGTACCAAATAAGGCTTCCCTGTTCGACGAATATTTGGTCGTTGGCCCGTTTGTCTCTTGGAGGTATTTCTATTGTGTACAGTTTGGTAAAATGACATTCGGTGTGCGTGTCATCAGTTGGCGTGCGAAGGGTTTTATTTGCAAAAACCCAGGCCTTTAGTTTGGTTAATGCTCGAGAGCTATTATGGCCTGTTTAGCGTGCATATTCTGTAGACGCACTGGTTGGCCTCCTTTTGCACCTGCAAGTGGAGTGGTATAATGTCTAGCAGTGCATCTAGGGCTGCCCTCCCTGTCGAGGAGAAGGCTGTTACTGTTAAACAAGCCGTGCGTTGCAGGCTGTTTAAAGTTTCTATTGCCGTCTTTTGGTTGGTTTTGTTACACCAGACTGCGGAGGCGTGGGTGACTATGGGCCTCATTACCGCTGTGTATAACCACATAGCAATTTTGGGTCTTATACCCCATCTTGCTCCTGCCATTCGACAGCATGACCACATTTAATAGTCAAACATAGACTTATTATTTAAAATTTTCCAAGAAAATAAGGGTAGGCAACAGTGTAATTTTGAGCAGATTGCTTGTTCAAATAAAAATAAACATTAATTTCGGGTAAACATAACAATAGCCTTTTTAGGGTTCCGTAGCCAAATGGCAAAAAACGGAACCCTTATAGATTCGTCATGTCCGTCTGTCTGTCCGATTCTGTCACAGCCACTTTTTTCCGAAACTATACGAGCTATACTGTTCAAACTTGGTAAGTAGATGTATTCTATGAACCGCATTAGGATGTTTACAAAAAAATAGAAAAAAAACAATAAATTTTTGGGGGTTCCCCATACTTAGAACTGAAACTCAAAAAATCTTTTTTCATCAAACCCATACGTGTGGGGTATCTATGGATAGGTCTTCAAAAATGATATTGAGGTTTCTAATATCATTTTTTTCTAAAATTAATAGTTTGCGCGAGAGACACTTCCAAAGTGGTAAAATGTGTGTCCCCCCCCCCCCCCGTAACTTCTAAAATAACAGAATGAAAAATCTAAAAAAAATATATGATATACATTGCTATGTAAACTTCCACCGAAAATTGGTTTGAACGAGATCTAGTAAGTAGTTTTTTTTAATACGTCATGAAATTTAAAAAAAAAATTTTTTTCATCATACCCATACGTGTGGGGTATATATGGATAGGTCTTCAAAAATGATATTAATGTTTCTAATATCATTTTTTTCTAAACTGAATAGTTTGCGCGAGAGAACCTTCCAAAGTGAAAAAAAGTGTGTCCCCCCCCCTGTAACTTCTAAAATAACAGAATGAAAAATCTAAAAAAAATATATGATATACATTACCATGCTAACTTCCACCGAAAATTGTTTTGAACGAGATCTAGTGAGTAGTTTTTTTTTAATACGTCATAAAATTTAAAAAAAAAATTTTTCATCAAACATATACGTGTAAGGTATCTATGGATAGGTCTTCAAAAATGATATTTAGGTTCCTATTATCATTTTATTCTAAACTGAATAGTTTGCGCGAGAGACACTTCCAAAGTGGTAAAATGTGTGTCCAAAGTGGTAAAATGTTGAACAAGATCTAGTAAGAAGATTTTTTTTAATACGTCTTAAATTGTACGGAATCCTTCATGCGCGAGTCCGACTCGCACTTGGCCGCTTATTTTTCAAATAAATTAGCCCCGACTTAAAATAAATCTCATGTTTTCATGACAAATTATTATTAAACTCGTATTTCTTAGGGCCTCCGCTAGCTGACGCGGACGCCCGCCGCGTGCGCACGCACGCGGGTGCTATTTGTAGGTGAAATCCGCCGCACGCGTCCGCTTCAGTTAGCGTTGCTCATACTATTTTTCGTTAACCCGCTCGTCCGCTCCGTGCACCCGCGCCAGCTAGCGGAGGCCCTTATGGTAGAATTTTATTTCATTATTTAATTTTGATCGATGAAACTGCTCTATTATCGTATGCCTTAATCCGACATTTTGATTTATATATTTGAAAGAAAGGGATAGAACACAAGTCAACTAATTGAGGCTTGTAAACTTTTATGAATAAGAGAACAAGTATTTAATCAATAGTTGGAAATCAATACCTTAATTTGCGTCTATAAAGTTATAAATTATATTATACGTACCCGACATTTTAGTAGATTATTCATAAACATCTTTAAGACAGACCTGCCAACTTGAAATATTGGCCAAACGCCTTTTAAAACACGTTTGTGCTATCTTCTGAGCTGGACTACGTGTAACTTTACTAGTATTCATTTTAATGCTTACTATTTTTTTTCTTCGTAGGGAAACGCATTAAATACAGAAGTATTTCAAAATAAAAACCTTGTTTACAAAAATCTCACAATTTGATTCTTATGACAAGATAACTGGTGTTGTCACTATGATTCGCTTGTTCGCATTTTTGATTCGCACTGTTTAGCACTACTTATATAATAAACATGAATTCTGAGGGTCTACCATAACGCGAACACCGAAGTTTCTCCAATTGCGGGCATCTTTATCTGTCAGTCTAATTAATTAGTAAATGAAAACTATGCGCGGTTTAGAAATAGATAACCAAGCAGGTAGCTACTAATATGACATTTCAACTTTCTTATCAGTAAAAGCGATGGTACCATAAAGCTACCGTTACATGCAACATAATTATGTGTGTATCATTCACACGCAGCAGTCTATGCACGCAAGACGTAAATGCAAGCAGCTCAGGGTGCGTACTGAATGCGTCTAGACGTTATTGTGTTACGCAGCAGCAGCAGTAACTCTGCATCAGCAATAATGCAACTACTAGTCACAATCAGAATGTTACCTTAAGTCTTCATATGGATACCTAATGTTTATTTTTTAATAGTCATCTATTATTATTATTATTGGGTTGTTGCGGGCCTTTGAGTGCCACGTCGATCAAGCAGTGATCTATTGTGACGGCCCTTTAAAGTTCATTACTATTGCCCGTGGAATCCAGGAAGTTTCAGATTCTTTGGGCCGTAATGCTCTGTACCTCATAGTGTTGCAATACATGCCGCCCTAAGTAGGTACTTATTTTAAACATTAGTGGTCCACAGGAACAGAGAATGTGCATTACAGTCTCCTGGGACTCCTGGCAGAACCTGCATGTCTCATCTTGTTTCTTTCCAATTCGAAATATGTGTTTGTTCAACTTACAGTGTCCAGTCAATATTCTAGTCACCGCGCAGGTTTTGTGTCTTTTGCAAAGGCTCCTTAGCAGTTTTGCTGCTAAACCGTTTGATTAGGGCTTTCGAGTGTTCTTGTCCTTTGACGAACTTCCACCAATCGATTGCTCTATTTTTTTCTAAGTTACTGAGCAGAGAATATGCATCCCGTTTTGTGATTCCATAGAACGGTTCTGGGCCGACCAGGGGTGTGTCTGCGCCCTTTCTAGCAAGTTCGTCCGCTTCTTCGTTTCCGTTAATGTCGGAGTGCCCTGGTACCCATTACGCATTACTGGTACCCTGGTACTTTGTTGGAGTTAGCCAGTGCCTAGGTTTGTTTTACAGTTCTGGACTAGTTTTGAATTAGACTCAAGGTATTCTAGTGCCAGCAGAGCAGCCTGGCTGTCTGAGTTGATGTAGATATGATGGTGTCTTAGGTTTCTATCCAGGTTAATCTCCGCACATTTGTTGATGGCGAAGACTTCTGCCTGGAAGATTGAGGCCTGTGTACCCATGCTGACGCTAGCTCTGAGCTTAGGTCTCTAACCATAGATCCCACATCCTACATCATAGCCTTTCTTGGAACCATCCGTGTACCAAATAAGGCTTCCCTGTTCGACGAATATTTGGTCGTTGGCCCGTTTGTCTCTTGGAGGTATTTCTATTGTGTACAGTTTGGTAAAATGACATTCGGTGTGCGTGTCATCAGTTGGCGTGCGAAGGGTTTTATTTGCAAAAACCCAGGCCTTTAGTTTGGTTAATGCTCGAGAGCTATTATGGCCTGTTTAGCGTGCATATTCTGTAGACGCACTGGTTGGCCTCCTTTTGCACCTGCAAGTGGAGTGGTATAATGTCTAGCAGTGCATCTAGGGCTGCCCTCCCTGTCGAGGAGAAGGCTGTTACTGTTAAACAAGCCGTGCGTTGCAGGCTGTTTAAAGTTTCTATTGCCGTCTTTTGGTTGGTTTTGTTACACCAGACTGCGGAGGCGTGGGTGACTATGGGCCTCATTACCGCTGTGTATAACCACATAGCAATTTTGGGTCTTATACCCCATCTTGCTCCTGCCATTCGACAGCATGACCACATTTAATAGTCAAACATAGACTTATTATTTAAAATTTTCCAAGAAAATAAGGGTAGGCAACAGTGTAATTTTGAGCAGATTGCTTGTTCAAATAAAAATAAACATTAATTTCGGGTAAACATAACAATAGCCTTTTTAGGGTTCCGTAGCCAAATGGCAAAAAACGGAACCCTTATAGATTCGTCATGTCCGTCTGTCTGTCCGATTCTGTCACAGCCACTTTTTTCCGAAACTATACGAGCTATACTGTTCAAACTTGGTAAGTAGATGTATTCTATGAACCGCATTAGGATGTTTACAAAAAAATAGAAAAAAAACAATAAATTTTTGGGGGTTCCCCATACTTAGAACTGAAACTCAAAAAATCTTTTTTCATCAAACCCATACGTGTGGGGTATCTATGGATAGGTCTTCAAAAATGATATTGAGGTTTCTAATATCATTTTTTTCTAAAATTAATAGTTTGCGCGAGAGACACTTCCAAAGTGGTAAAATGTGTGTCCCCCCCCCCCCCGTAACTTCTAAAATAACAGAATGAAAAATCTAAAAAAAATATATGATATACATTGCTATGTAAACTTCCACCGAAAATTGGTTTGAACGAGATCTAGTAAGTAGTTTTTTTTAATACGTCATGAAATTTAAAAAAAAAATTTTTTTCATCATACCCATACGTGTGGGGTATATATGGATAGGTCTTCAAAAATGATATTAATGTTTCTAATATCATTTTTTTCTAAACTGAATAGTTTGCGCGAGAGAACCTTCCAAAGTGAAAAAAAGTGTGTCCCCCCCCCTGTAACTTCTAAAATAACAGAATGAAAAATCTAAAAAAAATATATGATATACATTACCATGCTAACTTCCACCGAAAATTGTTTTGAACGAGATCTAGTGAGTAGTTTTTTTTTAATACGTCATAAAATTTAAAAAAAAAATTTTTCATCAAACATATACGTGTAAGGTATCTATGGATAGGTCTTCAAAAATGATATTTAGGTTCCTATTATCATTTTATTCTAAACTGAATAGTTTGCGCGAGAGACACTTCCAAAGTGGTAAAATGTGTGTCCAAAGTGGTAAAATGTTGAACAAGATCTAGTAAGAAGATTTTTTTTAATACGTCTTAAATTGTACGGAATCCTTCATGCGCGAGTCCGACTCGCACTTGGCCGCTTATTTTTCAAATAAATTAGCCCCGACTTAAAATAAATCTCATGTTTTCATGACAAATTATTATTAAACTCGTATTTCTTAGGGCCTCCGCTAGCTGACGCGGACGCCCGCCGCGTGCGCACGCACGCGGGTGCTATTTGTAGGTGAAATCCGCCGCACGCGTCCGCTTCAGTTAGCGTTGCTCATACTATTTTTCGTTAACCCGCTCGTCCGCTCCGTGCACCCGCGCCAGCTAGCGGAGGCCCTTATGGTAGAATTTTATTTCATTATTTAATTTTGATCGATGAAACTGCTCTATTATCGTATGCCTTAATCCGACATTTTGATTTATATATTTGAAAGAAAGGGATAGAACACAAGTCAACTAATTGAGGCTTGTAAACTTTTATGAATAAGAGAACAAGTATTTAATCAATAGTTGGAAATCAATACCTTAATTTGCGTCTATAAAGTTATAAATTATATTATACGTACCCGACATTTTAGTAGATTATTCATAAACATCTTTAAGACAGACCTGCCAACTTGAAATATTGGCCAAACGCCTTTTAAAACACGTTTGTGCTATCTTCTGAGCTGGACTACGTGTAACTTTACTAGTATTCATTTTAATGCTTACTATTTTTTTTCTTCGTAGGGAAACGCATTAAATACAGAAGTATTTCAAAATAAAAACCTTGTTTACAAAAATCTCACAATTTGATTCTTATGACAAGATAACTGGTGTTGTCACTATGATTCGCTTGTTCGCATTTTTGATTCGCACTGTTTAGCACTACTTATATAATAAACATGAATTCTGAGGGTCTACCATAACGCGAACACCGAAGTTTCTCCAATTGCGGGCATCTTTATCTGTCAGTCTAATTAATTAGTAAATGAAAACTATGCGCGGTTTAGAAATAGATAACCAAGCAGGTAGCTACTAATATGACATTTCAACTTTCTTATCAGTAAAAGCGATGGTACCATAAAGCTACCGTTACATGCAACATAATTATGTGTGTATCATTCACACGCAGCAGTCTATGCACGCAAGACGTAAATGCAAGCAGCTCAGGGTGCGTACTGAATGCGTCTAGACGTTATTGTGTTACGCAACTGAAGCAGGCCTTAGTTAATATGAGCTGAGTGTTGAAGACTACTTCAGATTACATTCACTCGCTCTGCGGATTTTCGTAAAAACTTTACACTTATAAATGACTATTTTCACTCGTTAGCATTTGAATAATAAAATGAATCTTTTATTTATTGACATGTTATACTCGTAATTAGTACTTTAAGTTTACTAGGGGAGACCGAGGTAAGTTAATACAAAGGTAAGGTGACGCAGCGTCCATATCGCGCTAACTACTTATGAGGGCTAGAAAAAATGGTTCATTTTCCATTCTAATAACCAATTTCATCATACATGGCTTAGACCTCATTTGAACAGTTGAGGTTTTACAGCGGTTAGTGAAAAAATATTGCTAAAAGTATGTTTCTCGAAAAAAAATTAAGGCCATTTCTTTATCAGTTTTGGCATTTTTTTATATACATATGTTTGAAGCATTCTGGGAGTAAAGTAACTACTGCCTTATCACATATTTGGCACTTATCGACAATTTTAAGAACAGTCCATGTTTCGTAAAACTAAAAGTGCAAAGAAAAAATACAAAAGTGAGGTAGGTGAAAACACCTTGTTGCAACTCACCACGACAAGTTTTTGTTTGAGTTTGTTCTGTTCATCGGCTGTAGTACGGTCGCATTTTTATCACTTGTCACTATGCCTGTCACTTTCTCACTTACATACTTGTTAGAACGTGACAGGCATAGTGACAAGTGATAAAAATGCTACCGTACTACAGCCGATCACTGTTGAAATCATTTTTTTTTTTAATTTTATTGTAGCACTTGGGTTACCAATTTAAAGGCTATTGAAAAATACTTATACCTATTTCATAATGCTTCAGTCACTAACAAGTTAACAACTAGTTTACTCGACAAAATATTATTAGAAGTATTAGAACAAATTAAATTATTTTCAGAAAATATTTTAATTTGTTTTTATTTCAAGTAGAAACACCTTTTAGGCCTTAGTCACTTTTTCTTAGTATATGACATTTATGACAGCTTCGACAAAATATTGATTAAAGTAGCATATTTTCGGGTTGCGCTATCGCAATTTATATTTTTAAAGCTAAAAGACGAAATAGAGATTAAACATTATAAATAGAGCTGCGGTTATGGGTGAATATGTTTCATTGCCAATAATTTGTTAATTATTGATTAAATTCATACAATTATAGATGTGTGTCAACTTACCTCGGAACCTGTTTCAAGTTACATCTGTACAATAGAAGAGTTGAAACAGACTAGATTGATGCACAAAACACATGTTTTTAAATAATTCCAAGTACATATCCATGCGAAATTATCAATAAATTCATTCATAAAGTCGCCATGCACTTTTACGGCTGACGATACAATATGGTGTAAAGTTCTGGGTGTTAAATGGTCATGAAATTTGCAGTCCGACGACACAGATTTCGTAAATGTACAAAGCTTCTAATACAACAAAATTATGATCGAAAAAGTAAAATTTGTTTCAACTCTCCTAAGGAGACCCCCCACTATTGCCAACCAACTTCCAAAAAGGGGTGGTTCCCGATTCATCGGCCTTCGGTACGAGTTGTATCATCTTGTTTTTTATTCATCAAATCTTTAATACTTTATATATTTTTATTTATACTAGATTGGGTACTAAAAATTCACCAATATGATTTACCAATTTATTAAGCGGTGGTGGCCGAGTAGATATGACGTCCGACTTTCAATCCGGAGGTCGCGAGTTCAAATTCTGGCTCGTACCAATGAGTTTTTCGGAACTTATATACGAAATGTCATTTGATATTTACCACTAGCTTTTCGGTGAAGGAAAACATCGTGAGGATAACTGCATACTTACATCTGCGAAGGAATTCAAAGGTGTATGTGAAGTCCCCAACCCGCATTGGGCTAGTGTGGGGACTATAGCCCGAGTCCTCTCGCGCATGAGATGAGGCCTGTTCCCAGCAGTGGGACGTGTATAGGCTGAATTATTATTTTTTATTTATTTATTAGTTTTTTATACATTTACATTTTCGAATTTAAGATTTAAATATTGTATGACAACGGCGGTGCGAAACACCTTTAAAATACCTAATTATGTCAACTACTCGTACTTAAGCCGTAGCTGGCATTCGCTGTATAGTTGCGCGAGCGCCCGAACCACGCACAGCCTTCCTTGAATTTCAGATATTCCATACCTGAGACGAACTGTGTCACTTCAAAGTGCTTATACGTGGCTGTTTCGCGGCGGGTGTATAAAGGCTTATGAATTCTTATATGATTCTCGACACGGCCTCCGCCGACCGGCTGCGAGCGCTCTTGGCTCCGGCTCAAGTCCCCTTCATTCCCCTATGTCTCGCCGGTAAATAATTGCGAAATAATTGTGCTCACTACTCCACCTTGACAATTATGTGCACTTTATTCGAAGGTGCTCCTAGTTTACGCCTCGCCTCGTACAGGTTTAATTACTACCTTGCGTAACATGTGACTTTATTGCTAGCGCACACATACTGCGTATTCCATTCCCTGTATGCCAACATCTTGTCCAACTATTGACAAAAAATATAAATAAAGAAGGATATGTTGGCCCTTATTTACTGTTAAAAGGTTTTTTCTCGTAATAACACATCGCGTGACAAAGTTACCAGATTAAAGAGAACTCATTTGAATATTAACCTAGATATTATATAAAATGCATCATGTTTGTCTAATGTTATATTGTTCCGGTATTTACTGCTTTTACTTAAAATTTCTTTTTAAGTACTTTTCATAATAATGTATATAACTATTTGTGCATATATTGTGTTGGTGGTTATGAAGCCAGAGCAAAGTTCATTCCTGGTAGTAAGATGCTTTAATTTAGCCGGCGGTGTAAAAGCCGCTGCGGAAAGATAATAGCGGTTCTTAAAATAAAGCCTTTGTGTCATTATTATGACAACGCTCGCGACGACGGCTCGCAGCTCCATTAACTATGAAATTGATTTAGAAATATTAAAAATAATAACCCTACAGCTTTTCCACAAATGCTGTATTTTGTTAAAAGGGGTGCAGCTTGTATACATACTATGGTAGCCGGCAAATCATATGAAACATTTATTGAATATTCTTAAGGAATAATTAAAAAATAAATCTAGGTTCCTCCGTCCTAAACTTCCCTGTCAATGCAATAGCTACTTAATAGTAAAATGTATAATGGAGCTTAAAGAAAATGGAAGCCGCAATTTTACTATCGCCATATTCAATCTAAAATAGTTCCAAATAGGTACCTATTAGGTGTGAGGTCTGAGATAATAAACCGCTGCTGGTAATGTGGCTCAAACATCACGAATACGAAATGTGTAGAACATGTTAGGATATAATAGAGTTCTCGGCACGTAGGGTTCGAATAGAAGAGCGCGAGCAATTGAAAGGACTACGGAACGAAGCCAAGCGCTGCGATCGCGACGCGACACAAGACGTCGCGTTGTTCTCGAAATAATGCGCGGCTACTGCGCTATTTGAAGTGTGTCGCTGCTGTCGCTACTTGAATAATTTATAAGTTTGCTCGTCTCGGAGTGCACTACATTTCCGTAGCTAAGCCATACCACACTCCGGCCCATGTCAAATAAAGTACCACTCACTAAAATTAACTAAAATACGGGCGGCACATTTCAAATCCTGCTCAGTCAACGCTAATCCCCGGCTAAACGTAGTGAAACATTTAAGTTTCAATTACAAACTCGCATAAGAGTCTTAAGCTGAATACGTATACTTCTATCTTCGTACCTATACCTACATAATATTATAATATGCTGAGAATATAGGATTACTCGTAGGCTCTGACATAAATACAATAAAGTCAGCGGAAGTGAAGGCATAGGCAAAGGTTTCACGGGCTTTACACATTAAGGAAAACAAAATTTTCTCGGGTCGCATTTTTCCTCTGGAATAAATACAATATATTGCGGCACCGAGGTACCACAGGCAGCGCCTGAATGAACACAATTAGCTGGTATCGTGTTAGGTGGGACGGCCATAGATGTTGCAATCACCTCGTCACACAAAAGGTCCTGCTTTTAGTTGTTTACCATAAATATACATTTTGTTTATTGGATACTTTTTATAGTCTGACTAAAGAAAGTTGAGATAAGTATTGTAAATTGTAGGTAAATGTAAAAAAAGGGTCTCTATTGGTTCCCATAAATTTTTAGTTCGGATTTTCTCAGTCCATAACGTTTTCTACCATAATTTTTATTAGTCATATTGTTAATAGTCATAAAATTAAACGACATAAATTGTAGATCAGATTTTTGCAGGTCATCATTATTGTTTGTCATAATATTTGTCGGTCATAATATTCAAAGCTCAGATTCTATATTATTACATAATGTAGAAGGTAATAAACTTGTTTATAATAATTGTCGTAAGGTCTATTTTCGCAAAGTATAATTATTTTCGCTCTGAGGGACACAAGGTAACTAACGAACCTACCTGGGGAAACATGATTTTTTGTTTTGTTTGACTTTACCTCTCTGTGTTTACATTCTCTGTGTTTATCTCTTTCGATATTCGCCCCACTCACTATTTGATTATTTATTTAATTCCCATCTTGTTAGCAAGATAATATATGAGGTAAGCGATTTTTCATAATTTCATAGTTTATTATAATGTGCTATTTACAATGATTAAGGCAGTTGCCATTTATGTGGCATTCGATCTTTCCATCCTGTATATTGTTTCAAATCAGTTCCGAAATGTAGGCGATAACATCAGGAAATGAAAACGTAAAGTTTCTTGTTTATGGCTTCCTTCATTACTAATACCCAACGCTACGCTAGGAAAAGACAAACAGCAAACATGACCAAAGATGACAAAGACTTCCAGCGTAAGTGACGAATGCAGAATAAGATGAATTAAGAACTTGCCAAAAATCGAATAGGACCAACAACGAACGTGCCGTGAAAAATACGAATAACGAGTGAGTCTAAAAACAACATAGACTAACATTGAACATGCCTAAAGATGATGTTGACGAATACCGAACTAAGCCAGAATAAGAAATAGCCAAATATCGACAGTGACGAATGAAGAATGGGTGACGAAAGCAGGACTGCTTTTAGTTGTTTACCATAAATATACATTTTGTTTATTGGATACTTTTTATAGTCTGACTAAAGAAAGTTGAGATAAGTATTGTAAATTGTAGGTAAATGTAAAAAAAGGGTCTCTATTGGTTCCCATAAATTTTTAGTTCGGATTTTCTCAGTCCATAACGTTTTCTACCATAATTTTTATTAGTCATATTGTTAATAGTCATAAAATTAAACGACATAAATTGTAGATCAGATTTTTGCAGGTCATCATTATTGTTTGTCATAATATTTGTCGGTCATAATATTCAAAGCTCAGATTCTATATTATTACATAATGTAGAAGGTAATAAACTTGTTTATAATAATTGTCGTAAGGTCTATTTTCGCAAAGTATAATTATTTTCGCTCTGAGGGACACAAGGTAACTAACGAACCTACCTGGGGAAACATGATTTTTTGTTTTGTTTGACTTTACCTCCGTTTCCTATATTTCATGTAACTTATTAATCCATTTCGTGCCGCCAACGAGTCGACGGAGCCCCGCTTCGCGGGACTCCTATTTTCGCTCTGAGGGACACAAGGTAACTAACGAACCTACCTGGGGAAACATGATTTTTAGTTTTGTAATTAAAAATGAATAATAACCATTAGTCCGTAAAAATGTATGCCTTAAAATATTTCTGAATAATAATGCATAGGCCTTAGAATGTTATACTAATCAATTTTATAACTTTTGCGATTATAGTATTTAATATTATAGAATGATAATGTTCGAACTATTAAACGTTATGCTTAGCAAAAAATATGACTATTGATCTTTATGTTCTTTAATTATATGGATATCAATTTCTGACTATCGAAATTCGGAACAATAAGAATATGGGAAAGAAAGGGATCCCGTAAAAAAAACGTCTGTTTGTACCATATTATTATATATGAAGAACAATTTAGTTACTTATGTATTTTATTTGGTACCCAAGGTTTATTAATGTATTGTATTAGTATTTACACAAAACATCCAAACTGTATTGTAAATTATTGCAAGATAGGAAGCCAACTTGTGTATATTTTAGTGCTTTGCCAAAAACTGGCACAAAGGTACTATTTAAGTGCAATATGTCGACGTAGTATAGTGGATATTAGATATAGTTCGTGTTATGTTCGTGTTATCCACGATGACGCGCAGATTTGTCAAATCTAACCTTTAACACGATCATTACAGATAATAAATAGTACTTGCACAATAGTTAGATTTGAGTAAGATGGCTTCTATTTGCTGACTCGAGTTTCTAAATTTTGCATTGAATCATAGCACACATTCCTAATGCACCAATTGGTGAAGTGGCACTACTGACAGAATAAAACGATGACATTTTGTGAAGTTGTTTTTTTTTTTAATTTTAATTCATTTTTATTAATTATAATACTTAATAACAAAATAGTTCTAAGCAACGTTAAATAAACATTTAAAATTACTGAAATGACGTTTGTAATAAATTAATGTCTAGTAACAGAGTTTGACAGTTCACTGGTGATATCACATTGTTTCTCCAAAGCGACAGCATTGTTTTCTTATCAGGTACCGAGTAAGTGATATGTACATATTATTTTAGGCCGATAATATCTATTTTATTTACAATATGTCTTAAACCAAGTCACAAAATATCTCATGATCTAAATACACATTGATTGAAGCAAAGGTAAAAATAATACTTGCATCTACGGTATACTCTTGGCTCGTCTCAGTCGTTTTTTGTCACGTTCTTAAATTCGTCCGTTTCTGCTTTCGTAACCCATTCTTCATTGGTCACTGTCGATATTTAGCTATTTCTTATTCCGGCTTAGTTCGGTATTCGTCAACATCATCTTTGTTGATGTTAGTCTATGTTGTTTTTAGACTCACTCTTTATTTGTCTTGTCGTTTTTGGGACTATTCTAAGTTCGTGTTTTTCTTATTTCGCCTCTTTAGTAATTTATATATTTCTTTGTTGAACACATTCTCTGTGTTTATCTCTTTCGATATTCGCCCCACTCACTATTTGATTATTTATTTAATTCCCATCTTGTTAGCAAGATAATATATGAGGTAAGCGATTTTTCATAATTTCATAGTTTATTATAATGTGCTATTTACAATGATTAAGGCAGTTGCCATTTATGTGGCATTCGATCTTTCCATCCTGTATATTGTTTCAAATCAGTTCCGAAATGTAGGCGATAACATCAGGAAATGAAAACGTAAAGTTTCTTGTTTATGGCTTCCTTCATTACTAATACCCAACGCTACGCTAGGAAAAGACAAACAGCAAACATGACCAAAGATGACAAAGACTTCCAGCGTAAGTGACGAATGCAGAATAAGATGAATTAAGAACTTGCCAAAAATCGAATAGGACCAACAACGAACGTGCCGTGAAAAATACGAATAACGAGTGAGTCTAAAAACAACATAGACTAACATTGAACATGCCTAAAGATGATGTTGACGAATACCGAACTAAGCCAGAATAAGAAATAGCCAAATATCGACAGTGACGAATGAAGAATGGGTGACGAAAGCAGAAAGGGACGAATTTAAGAACGTGACAAAAAACGACTGAGACGAGCCAAGAGTATACCGCATCTACACCGTACTTGAAATTAAAACTACTCTGTACGGCTATCACGAGCTGCTATATTCGCTAGTATGTGCGTAAAATAGTTTCTATGCATCTCGCTCGTACTAGCACATTAATGCGATATAGAAAGTAAGTTACGCCGACATTAACGAATATCGGCCTGATTCGAACTTTAAGATACGTCATATTAATGTGTCTAGATAATATAGGTCTAGATACGACATGCATTGCATGTTGTTATGTTGTGTTGCCGGCGCGGAGTAGTACGCGACCGTCGTGAACGCTGCTCGCACTGTTAGTGCTTGAGAAAGGAGACCTAAACTCTCCGAAACATGTCGCGCGAGTGACTAAAAGTACTTGAGTGTAATCCGTAGAATTATTTTAATCTTAGTATGTCTGACGACAGTTTAAATACGATTAATGCATTGCATGTTTTTGTTTGAAGAAGCGTCAGCGATTTGACAATGACTTATCTAATCCGTATCGTATCTTCAGCAAATATTTGACGTACTATCTTAAAGTTTGAATCAGGCCGATAGGTTGGCATAGTGTCGTGACGTCACTGGCCGTGTTCGTGTCACGCGGGAGTGTTTAATAGGTTTTGCTAAGTTCATAGATCACTTATTTGCTTGACGGAGTATGAAAACCAGTTATCTCTGCAGCTTACTGTACATATACATATTAGAGATGACTCGCGATCGCCATAAATAGGTGCTTATATCATATGAAAGTCGCCTCATGTTAACTGAATCCACGTTTACAACTTGGAGGCTGGTTAGAATTAGAACTCATAAATAAATTGTACATATAAGTACAAATATTAAAAACAATAACGTTCTATAAATGTAAAGCCTGACCAGTAATATATGATCACGCGCCATATTGCGGAATTTCATTGAAACTAAACTTTTCATACTAAACTGAACTGTCACCCTATACATGAGAATAAAAGCGACCTCTTGACAATGATCATATATTTGTGGTCGGGCTTTAATATGTATGTCAGTCTAAAAGGCTTACCGCGTAATGGCAGCAGATAATGGGTGATATCACTGTTCAACTTCCGTCCGTGTTGTTCACATTCAACGAAAACGCAATTTTTGAACACATATATGTTTGCCAAAAAGAATACGCCTAATTAATTAACCCTTTACCAGGCTAAGGGATATATATTTCCCACATGCGGCTCTTCAAACATGTGTTCTATTTTCGATGAGTAAGACTGACATTCGATTGTCATTTTTGAACTGTCAGCCTGGTAAAGGGTTAAAAGGTACAATCTCATTATATATAATTCACAACGGAATGTCGTTCGCTAGTTTGCAGCCTGTATAACAACATCTAACGACAAATTAGGACATTAAAAAATATTAAGAATGTTTGTACATTTTTAATATAATATGTCGTTAGCTAGTTTGCCATGGGAACAGCGACATCTAGCGAACAATTAGGATAGGGATATACGTTATACGCACCAGTTTGTGGCCAGTACAGCGACATCTAACACAGAATCTTATTACTAAACTTCTTAATCTTAACTAACACTTTAACAATCACTTACTGCTGTTCCTGCATATCTGACGTGATTAAAACTTTCAATCCGTCAGTAATTTTACCAAAGAATTCCTAGTGATATCGCCCGTTTCCCGCTGCTGCAGCCGCAAGCCGAATACTAATATTACATGTAGGTACAAGTATATGTAACATTTATGAAAACAAGTGACGTGTATTACAGATGTAGTGCATCATGATTTTCCATCGGATTTTCACGGAAACTTACGAACGTGTCTTGCTATTTCAGTCAGTCCCGGTACAAAAAGTACTGGCATTAACTAGCATGTCAAATACGAACGTTTTCGAGAAAATACGATGGAAAATAATGATCCTTTACGTCTGTATAGTAAAAATAACTATAAATTGGATCTTTTTTTTTTCAGAGTGAGAAGACATAGACATCTTTTAAGTAAGCATGCTCCGTCCTAGGCTGCATCGGCTAAATTCGATTTTTTAAATCGAGATCGAGTTAATATAGACATCTTTTAAGCAAGCAAGCATCGGTAGTTACCATCGGGTGAGATTGTGGACCTTTTTCCATTAAAAAAAGTGACCGCGATGGAATCGCTTCTGCGGAGTCGGTGGGGGGCAGTCCTTGTCTAAGGCACACGTGCTTCTCTGATAATTAGCCGTTTGCGTGACAGTGACAATTACCACTTCGGTACCGATGTCGGGCAACACACCACCGCATGTTTACAGTAATTGTGCAATCATGTCTAATGACGTAACAATGTAATGTGTAGCTTTTACATAATGAGTTTTACATTACTCATTCAGAGGATATATTCAGGCGTACTCTGATTTTAATAACAGATTATCAGTTAGATCTCGATTAGTTATAGTTCTGATCTGTCAACGTTAAAAGTGACGTTTTTGGTTGAAGAAATGTAATTTTTGACATTGGCAGATCAGATCCATAACTAATCCAGATCTAATTCTAACCTGTTATTAAAACCTAACTGCGCCTAATTGTCTGTTAGGTTTTAATGACGTTATCAGCAACTTCATCTAGAATGTGTATTACATAATGTCCGTAGCAGTGCTACGCCGTAGACCGCCTACGGCGTAGCGACGTTATTTTTTGTTTAATCCGGCGCAGCTAAGCTAGGCTAAATAAATAACTCGGTATTAGCAGCTTACACTAAAATACGCTTGGTGACGTTGTCCTTACATTAACTTTGTACTCGCATGCATACCGACACAATAAAAAGTTCATGAACTCTTTAAATTGTTCCTTTTTGAGGCGGTTGTTTGAATAAAACTTGCAAAAGAGTTAACCTGTTTTTGGGACCGCATTAAGAAAAAGTTTATTGCGCTATCAATCATTCGGTTCGCGTTACTGCAAGCCAGCGCTCCCTAACTAACGCGGTTTCGAAACATTTTTTTTATTCTACGCCAGTGGCAAACAAGCATACGGCCCGCCTGACGATAAGCAATCTCCCTATGACCGTTGCCTATGGACATGCGCGTTGCCGACCCTAACAGTCCACACCCTCGATGAATATGAATATTACTCAATGGAAAGAAGATTTATCGTGGTTATTACACCAGCCTTTATTTTCAAAAACTGACAACTTTTTAAACCAGATACACATTTAACAAAAATGCTAAATGAATTTATTCAATCGTATGGCATTTTTTTTTAACAGAATACAGACAGCTATAGATGTAGATTTAGGGCAGTCAGCCACTTGATGGCCTCGTCGCTACGGGTGATCAGGTCTTCAGGAGGTCCTTTGGCAAAACGCGTTATGGGACACTCCTAGATAATGTGCTCGATTGTTTGGGCAGCCTCGCCACAATTGCAGGCCGGGGATTCCACCCATCCACACCGGTGTTTGTAATGAGCACAGCGGCCGTGGCCAGTGCAAAGTCTGTTCAAGTTACACCAGTGCCGTCTTGGGAGGTCAGACCCTTGAAAGGTGTCTAAGCATACAAATAAAAGTGATAAATGTAAGATTTTTCATCGATTACAAATTTCTTCTTTTTAAGGTGGTAATTTTTTTTACTAATTAATACAAATAGATAGCCTTACACGGGTGCCTTCGCAGTGTCAAACTGACATATTTCCTAACGTTTGCGCAACTTACCTTCTATACAGTATCGCGCTTGCACTAATATGCGAGTATGAGCGAAATGCATAGAAAGTAAGTTACGCACACGCTAGCGAATAGTCAGTATCGAACTGATGGTAGCGATACTATGGACACCTTAAACTATTTATTAAAACTGGCTCCGTTGTTTTGAGTCTAGGTTGAAGCCAGATTTGGCTTTCCATGCCTAAAGGGTCCTTGTGCTCCAAGTGCATTAGGCATGCCCTTTAGGCATGGAACATCACAAATATCTATATGCCCACTATTTTTACAATGCTAAATAAATACATTAATTATGGTTGGGTAACTTCTAGACTAGGCTTCAATGTGATACTTATAGCGACCCTACCGAGAATAGCCTTGTTCGTGACGTATCAGGCTGACTAACGCAAAACTGTCGGGAACAAGAGGATTTTTTTTAAAATATGCAATAAACTCTTACGGTCTTTCGAGATCATGCGGTCTCTTTTTAATTAGGTTTAATAACCCCTTAAAGAACACGTCAAATATTTATTAAATCAGCAACCCTCGTTTCCAACCAGTTTAGATTTTCGTTAAAATAATTATTTTTAATTATTCAAACTGCTGCTCATTATGCATTCAAAGCGGCCAGTAAGCTGACGATCTTTTCTAAAGTATGGCGACACTAATCCATTAAAGCTCCTATCTTACACAGTACACTTTTGCAAAATGGACCTTGCTGCATGTAAAATAGAGTTAAAAAGTTGAAGTTGCGTTGACGAAGAAAAGTGGTTAGTAAACAAAGCAATTGACGGTTGGGAACATTTTATTTGCTTAAAAGCGGGATTACTACTAGGGACAGTTTTATTTGGGCCCTTCTATTAAATTTGGATGGTTATGTAGAAGTTTAAATAGCTTGAAACATGGTGATAAATTGAAATACACATCACTCGTTTACATAAATGTTAAATAGATTATTAAGTTTCTCAGGATATACACAACATACATGCACTAATAGTAGGTAGTTTATGTGACTGCTACTACGTAATGAATGGCATTAAAATACGAGTATGAGGTTAAGAATCGAGGGAAACAAGTTTCATAATAAGACCACACGAGTGTTTTAATGTCTATAGTCCATGTCATCCACGATGACGCGCAGTTTTGTCAAATCTAACCATTAACCCTTAAATGCATAGTGATGTATGCAGCGTACACAACAAATAACGTATAATTTTATGCATAGTTAGATAAAAATTATTTAGTTGTGTATTATTATTTTGGTCGTTAATAAATACACTTTCAAATATTTTATTCAAATTTGCGTAGTATATTAGTTTAAAAAAATTACATCATTTTTAAGACGAAATGCCCGAAATTTTGGAAAATCTGGAAAAGTAGGTGATTTTTAGTATGTGATTTAGACAAATAGTGTACCTTTCTGATAGTAGTAAGATTCTTCATATATCTCTTAGTAAAATTTTTTATATTTACATAAATATGATTTAGCCTATGTACATTTTAATACTGAGATAGCAGTGAAAAACGATGCTTTATTTTTATTTTCCCAGAATCAGTAAACAATTATATAAGACATAATAATTTCAGGCAAAAAGAAAAAAACATGCATTTAAGGGTTAATAACATGACAATACGAGTCACAATCGAATGGCATGATCTATAGATCTATATAATCTATAATTATCATACCCCGGTTTGATGGAGGCAAAAATGCCCTGGTCATCCAATGCCCTGGTGGCCAAAAAGTGATTAATTAAATATCGACTCGAGTGTTATCGATATCGATATGAAGCAAGGTCTAAATCATCACAACAAATTTAACTCCTCCTTATACTAAAAGTTATAAATTAAAATCGTCTGCTCGTTCGTTACCTACTTGCAAACCGTTTTCATCTATTTCTATCGCAATAATAAATATTCAACATCTAACATTGACTCTGGCAAACTTTTAACTGAACAATAGTTCACTTTATATTATTATAACGCGATTATAATTACAAAACGACTAAGTCGTAATTTTATCGACATCGATTAAGACTATAGTAAGTTTCACTTGTTTTCGCATTATTTAAACGTCAAACCAAATCGCCCCCGAAAAACCGGGGTTGCTACTTACGTAGTTACTGCTTTATCTACTCATATTTTATAAGCACTCTATGGTGTGTTCAGGGCACCTAGTGACTATCGTTGAAAGAAAACGCCAATCGAAACTTAAATAATGTATGAAAATAGTCACGAGACTTTTCGTAGCATCTGTCATCCCGATTTTTTAGGGTTCCGTAGCCAAATGGCATAAAACGGAACCCTTATAGTTTCGCCATGTCCGTCTGTCTGTCTGTCTGTCTGTCTGTTCGAGGCTTTGCTCCGTGGTCGTTAGTGCTAGAAAGCTGAAATTTGGCATGGATATATAAATCAATAAAGCCGACAAAGTCGTACAATAAAATCTAAAAATTTAATTTTTTTTAGGGTACCTCCCCTAAACGTAAACGGGGGTGAATTTTTTTTTTCGCTTCAACCCTAGGGTT
Organism: Cydia pomonella; assembly: GCF_033807575.1. NCBI lineage: Eukaryota > Metazoa > Arthropoda > Insecta > Lepidoptera > Tortricidae > Cydia > Cydia pomonella. The sequence goes on from NC_084712.1 coordinate 13,541,946, forward strand.
TTCAGGAAACATTTTTTGATAAAGTGAATATATTCGGAGATAATCGCTCCGAAAGAAAAAAAAAATGTGTCCCCCCCCTCTAACTTTTGAACCATAGGTCCAAAAAATATGAAAAAAATCGTGGAAGTAGAGCTTAAGAAAGACATAAAATGAAAACTATAGCGGACATGATCAGTTTAGCTGTTTTTGAGTTATCGCAAAAAGTTTTCCCTTCATAGTAAAAAGACTTACTTTAATTAGGTACTGATTATGCAAATTTGCATATTTGTTTAACTCGGGTGAAAGGTACCGTTTCATCCCTTGGTTAACAATTTACTATACTTTAAGCTCCAGTTTAGCTTATTGTGACGGAAGAGTAACTACGGAACCCTACACTGAGCGTGGCCCGACATGCTCTTGGCCGGTTTCTTATTTATAAATACGCTTACTTGACATTACAGTAAACCACCAAGTCATGAAACTAACACTACATATAAGAACATAGAACAATTAGGTACTATAACATTACATTGCACACACGTAACAAACTTTACGTTACACTCGAGGGCCAAGCATCCATCACCTCACAGAACCTAAAGCATTCGTTTCTCACCGGTACATTTTTACTTCTCGTTTGGCGTTTGCCATTGCTGCATTGATCACACTGTTTGCAATTTCGTTTCTAATAAAACGTCAATTCGACTGACATTACTGTAGAATTGAGGTCTAATTAAATTCTTTTGTTTTTCAGAGATTATAATGTAATCGAATTTGACGTTATTTTTCCGCAATTATAACAGTTTTACAGATAATAAATTTGTTCTAACTAAATAGTTGATCAATATGCTAGCCGTAATTTGCGGGTTTTGAACGCATCATAGAGGATTTATGATATGCGTATAGATATTTTTTGCTTGATACAATCTCATACATATCAATACCGAACAGTTGATTTACACCAATAAAATTGGAAATATATTTTTGTTATTAAATACTTTGAAATGAGAGAAGTTAAGTTTCATCATACAGATAATATATTATTGGCCTATGTACCGTCATCATTATCATTGGCCACAGCATCTTTGCAGATGATAGCTGCAGCGACTAAGGAGGTATTTTGAGGAAGTAGTCCACAGCCTACATCGACTGCGATAACTGTATAGACCAATGGCTGATCGGCATTTCTAAACCACACAATACCACACCACACCACAGAATAGATAAAAGTGCTACGTACAGAATTCGCGCCGTCTAACAAAACCAGGGTTTTACAGGAAAATGCTTTGATTCATGTTATCCCACTCTAAAGCATGAGACGTTCTCTGTCACGCTCTCTGGGATGTGCCGAGATTACGAATACTGCACGGAGCGGCCATGAGCCGTGCGCGTCCAAACATAGTGATATACCACTTCTAAAAGTACATCCGTCTATGACATACTCCTATGAAACACGGTGTTTAGATAAATTTAGTTTCTATATCTGTTTAGATTAATGAAAATACTATGTATCATAGCTTAACTTCATTATTTAAAAAGGCAAGGGAAAGAAAATCATCGTATATTGAGATTTTTTTACAATCGTGTTTTGACTCCCTAATGTAGTGTGTTATAAAAACCAATTTTTGAGGGGCCTTTTTGTTACAAAATTTGCATCGATTGTTAAAAAAAAACCTTAAGTTTCTAACTAATTAATACATCTGTTGGATTATTTCATTAGATTACGCATATGTTTTAATTCAAAATTAGGTATATTTTATCTTAACTATTACTAACGTGTAATATTATGAAGTTAATTGAAAAAGACAAAATACCCTGTCAAGAAATGAATCAGCATTTTAAAATACTAAGCGTGTACGAATGCGGGTGAAATGAACCTTACAAATGATAATAAGGCATCTACGAGAACACATAGTAACAAATTCTCGGTGAAAGAAGGTACCCACACCGATGAACGTCATGAGCGTATGCCTTTGCATGCCGCTAATCCAGCCGAGATGTGCCGTCAAATTTTATTGAGCCGCGCGTCATTTATATTATAATACGCCGCAGCACCTGAAGCGGCATTCGACTTTTATACTTTGATTTCAATCTAATCTCATATTCGCATCATGCGAAGTGCATCTTGCTCATAGTATTTACGTCTCGTTGGGAGCAACATGCGCTGCGAATGCTTTCAGAAAATTTGAATTGGGAATTTTAAATGTTCCCCCTGGGCTGTCACTACTGAACACTTCTAGATACAGTTGGTATGGGATCCTGATGTTAGTTGTTGACAATTATTATGGAAAACATTTATTGTTTCTTTTTGAAAATTACAAACTATGTTTAATGTCAGGTAATATTAGCAAATGACATGTACAAAAAAGCATAACGTTCAAAAAAATATAATTCATAAATAAGTTTAAGTTAATTAATTAATTCAGTTTTTACAACGGTTATTTTATCGAAACCAGTTTTTAAACTATAGGTATACCTAATAAGTTTTCAATCTCAACCATCAAAGGCATAATATAGTTTAGCGGTGGCTGTGGAGACATGCAATTATTGATCAAATCGTCGTATAATTAACATCTTACACTACACATTCATCTGTCATTTTATTGGAGAAAAAATACGCAGTGTGTCTAAAATAATGACGCGATTGAAGATATTTATACACTATTTTTTCTACACTTTCAATTGACAATACACAGACTGTAATAATACACAATACACTAACTTCAAAAAATCAAGACTCATCATTCAAGTTATAAACCGTGATTACCTTTTATATTGGTTTTATGGAGCTCTTGATATTTCGAGCATTAACATGCATCTTGTTCATGGGTAAAACAATATAATAGGTAATCACGGTTGATATCCCGGTCAATTTAAGTCTAGTGAAACTAACCATGAATCATTCAAAACTGTTATTTCAGTAAAGCAATTTTAACATTGACAATCAGCTTATCGATACAAAGTTTTACTATTCTGCCACTACTTACATTGCAATCGCTTATTATATTTCTAGTATGGGACTTGCACGTAACCAATAACTTTGATGCCTTACCACGACTGTCTTAGCAGTGTCAAACTGACATATTTGCTAACGATTGCGTAACTTACTTTCTATGCATCTCGCTCGAACTCGTATATTAGTACGAGCGAGATGTATAGGAAGAAGGTACACACACGCTAGCGAAAATGTCAGTGTCAAACTGGTGGCAGTCGTACAAAAGATCTGTAAGTTTTATTAGAGGCAACATTAGATTTTTTTAAATGAAAGAATTTATTTATTTCAACACAAATATGATGAACACAAAATGGGTGGAAACACAATGAAACACAAAACTAAAAACTTATAAATAAAAAAATTGTCCCAAATCGAGACCGTTTGGTAGGGTGCCCAGAAGGCTGGCTGCATTGCCCCTCTGGATAGCAATGCTTATCCGCTGGGCAAAATACAGGCCAGCCCTCTGGTCACCCGAAGCCTCTATAAGGCGCTTTGCTATCTCCTTATAGAGGCGGCGCGCGCTGGGCCCCCATGGCCGTAGGGTTTCAACCCCAAACGCCGCAAATATGTAACTACTGCCGAGGTTGACATATTTGCGACGCTTGAGGCTTTCAGTCGAGGATGCGGCCGCACCAGCGTCAACTTTGGTGCCTGGAATATGGGACGGTGCCAGGGTATCTACGCAAGTAGCATCCCAGACAAGGGGCCGTCCCATACTCCAAGACACCAACGTCATTCCGTCAGGCCTCGTGCCATCATCCCTGACCAGGCCGTTGGGCTCGAGGATCGCCAGCACCTTGGCACTGACAAAGGCCTTACGGATGACGTCATTGATGCTGGCGTGCCGAGGTATCCTCCCAGCACTCCGGCCGCCGGCGGCTGCATGAGAGGCCGTGGTGGCCTAGGTTGTCTACCATGGCTCCACATTGGCACCGGTGAGGCATGTTGGTTGATGCTCCTATTCTAAGGCAAGTGGCCAACCGGATAGGTGAGTTGTCCAGCAAAGTTCCTATTGTTGGTGATGGAAGTGCCTGCAACCACAGACCCGACACCCACTCATGTCGCAATGAGACGAGTTCGATCTGTCGGACTTAGTGCCGTCTCTAGGAGGCTGTTCCTTGTTAGACGACAGAGAGGCTCGTCCCACTGTCTTTGCGAGCATGGATTGACAGGCGGGTCTGTGTTGGGGCATGTTAGTGGCCATACGTTCTAGGCCTCGGAACAGTGCGCAGCCTCCAGGACCCCAAGGGAAGGGGCTAATATTTTCCCGATAAGGTTTTGAGCACCGTGTACCGAAGCCAAGAAAGCAGGTAGCGCCACGCTGGAAATTTTGCGGATGCCCAGGCCACCCAACCTAACGGGCAGACTAGCCTGGGTCCAATGTTAGATTTAAATATGACACTTGATATAATATATACGAACCTCAACGTATTACGCTCGATTACTTATATCATACTTTCAAAATGACCTAGTTTCCTGAAATATATTTATTATTATTTCTTCTCCCAGTCTGAAATAATTATCATAACAAACTAATTTGAAACTAATGAGACACAAGCAAATTCCGTTAGCATAGGTAGCTAATGTAATAATAAAATAGTAACAACTAGGCAGCAATCCCATCTCCGGCAATAAGCGAGAAACAAGTAGCGAGCATTTCTTTACGACCAGGTGTTTTCTCTAACGGCCCGATTCGAAGAGTGATTAAAACAGGTTTAAGATCTTGGTAAGATCTTTAAAATATTGATAACTAAACGACATGTCAAAATTGACGTTTATTTCGATTCCGCTGTGATCCCAATAAGATCTATCTACGATATTTCTATCGTCAGTGACATTGGTTGCCCGAATCGAGCTGCTTCTGTCAATTATACGACATACAAAGTATACAAACGATATCTAAACGAGAACTTGTCTTTAGACAACTTATCGTTATGGTATCTCATTTTTCGAATCGGACCGTAATAACAAATTCTCGCCGGCAGTCTGAACCGTAAATGATATTGTTATTCATACATATGCATAAGATTTAAATCTGTACTTACGTCTCTTAATCATTCTCTTCGTCATCTGGAGAAAATATTTGTTTTCTTCACACCTGCCGGACAACGGTTACTTCACGGTCATCCGTCGGTTATATGAATACTTGGGTAGAGAAAAACCTTAGAAAAGTAAAAAAAGGAAATTACTAGCGCAGCGACTTGAAAAAGTGTCGCTCGGCCTCTAACACGAGTACACGCACGCAAATAAATGGAGCAAAATAATTAATTGTAGTAAAAATCTACTACTGCTGGTTAAATACACCTACGGATTGATATATGTACTCGTACGAAGCACTCTCCAGCAAAGAGATTAGAGCTGCGGCCGTCGAGTTCTCAGTTTCTCACCTCAGCGAATGAGGCGACCTCCCAGTGGAGATTCCACCGCGCCGTAACGGCGGATCTTTTAAAGAAGGCGTGACGTCCCCAACACATATATTTTCTTCTGAACATAAGCTGATAATGCATCGAAAAACGTGCGGAGCAATCGAATTGACATGGTTTTATCGGTCTCAGCTTTTTCGCTGACTTTGTTATTTGAAAATGCTTTTTAACGTCGTATTTATATACTTTTTAGCGACATGACATAAATATGATTAAGCATTTGCTCATGGCAATCTACATAACTACATTCAAAACAAGCACGCAAGTTCAATAAGTAAACAAAGATATTGCCTTAAGATTATTAATGTACTCTATTAAAATAAAGTTATTTGTTAATGAATTAAAGACGACAATTTAAATACACTTTTCAATTGACGACTTTATAACTTGTTAACGGTGTATTTCAAAGTTAGAAGAAGTTTTCGATCGCTAACGTACCTACAAGTTTTTAAATTGTATTTTCCAGAATTCGTAACTAAAAGACAAAGGCGTGCGTGTAACACGCTTTGGATTAGTAGCATTCTATAACGATAGAACAATATTGTCGCATTTCCATGCCTCGTGAATTATGGGGGGATGGAGGATAATATGCACGTCCCGGGGAATTATCCTTCCATCCTACCTATTGTCACCGTGTGGCTCCAGATGAGTTATTACAATCACGTATTACTTGTATCTGCGTGTCGTTCATTTGTGTTTGCTCTATAGAAAAACTGCTAACTACAGTCGGTGAATATTGTGAGATATTTTAATGGAATTCACAGCTTTAAGTATAAAAGTCATTCATAAAGATTCCTCTAAGTTGTTCTAAGATGGTTGATCCGGGAATGAATTAAAGGAGAGATATTTTTTAGGCTTTCCCACTCTGTGAGATAGGCCATTTTTAGTGCTCCGTACAAAACTTTGTTTTGGTCTAACAAATAGGTTAAATTATTTGTCCTCGGAGACCGTCTGATGTAAATACCTAATTTGGAGCAATTATAGCAATTACTATTAAAATACTACCTACTAATTAGTATTAAAATACTTGAAAATATTTGGAACACAAACAAAATATATGAAAATGATAAAAAAACAAGACCTTAAAGTTTCGAAATTTAAATTTTTTTTAACTTCCAAATAGGAAAAAAAAATGGTTCCCATCGATTCCTTGCACTTTATAAAAAAATATATGGTATGGCCACTGTGTACATAAATGCATTTTTTTAAATGCTTGTACAGCAACTATGTCGGTACATAAACGCAATATTTGATTAAAATATGCAAGAAATCGCATTCTTCTTGTTTTCCTTACTTCAATCTTTTTCTTCTTCGAGGCGTTTCGTGAGTAGAGCACGATTCCATACTTAGACTATCATTCGTGACTTTTTCATTGCTTTAATGCAATTATGGGTCCCATACTTATATACTTAGACATTTGATCCTCAAAACAAACCTGTGATCAACTGATACCATTAATAAAAAATTGCCATCTCGCCTAATATCAGTCGATAGACTGTTTCGAGCCCATTTTACATGCAGTAGTTTTGAAAAAAGGAAAAAATGCATTTAAAGTTACAAGTTTTTCGCTATAATAACTTATGTGTATGCCAGAAAATAAAATATATCTGACAGACTTTTTGTGGGATGCATCCATTTTCCGAATGGTGTACCAACTAAAAGACTCAACGAAAAAAAATTTTATAAGTGTAAATTTCTAACGGATTTTCTCACCAACGGCTACCTCATGTAAAGATAATATACTGGAGTTTATTTGTTAAAAAAAAAAATAAGAATTCCATTCTGCATCTTTTTTTTTTAAACAATAAATTGCGTAGAGTAATGAGCCAACAAAGTAATTTAATATTTGTTCTGATTCGAAGAAATAATAAACCCAATATCCAATTCATATTAAGTACCATTGCATGGTATTGTACCTCTACAGAATGGATGAATGGAAATCCTGTTCTGTTGCGAGAAAATGGTCTTAAATAAATAATAAATAACATTATAAGGACATTATTACACAAATTGAATAAGTCCCACGGTAAGCTCAAGAAGGCTTGTGTTGTGGGTACTCAGACAACGATATACATAATTTATAAATACTTGAATACATAGAAAACATCCATGACTCATTGTCAGAAACAAATATCTGTGCTCATCACACAAGTTAATACCCTTACCGGGATTCGAACCCAGGACCATCGGCTTCTATGGCAGCTTCACTACCCACTAGGCCAGACTGGTCGTCAAGGTCTTGGATAGCATTTCTTAAGTTTTTAATGATAAAATGAAAATAATTAACACTTAGCTTTTAGAAACAAAATATCCGTTGAAAAACTTTTTTGATGCCTATGGATTTCATTTCTACGGGAAGAATTTACAAAATATGTATGTATGTATGTCACTTTATTGCACATAAACAGGTACCTATAAGGTCTTAAATACTGTAAGCTTAATGACTGCTTAACATTAAATCAAATCCAACGTGTAATATTAATAAAAGGATGACGATGACTTGGGTCACTTCTGGATGCGATTAGCTCAGGACCGGGGCAAGTGGCATACTAGAAGATAGGCCTATGCTCAGCAGTGGGCGATAAAAGGCTGATATGATGATGATGACTTGTAAGTAAGTAGTAAGTTTATTAGGTACCTACTAAAGGTTAAGCACCCCGTCTTACGTCGCCCTCCCCTGTAACATATTATGTGTCTTTCAAAAGCAGGTCTGGTAATTGTTTCAGTTTTTAAATATCGTAAAAACCCAGCGCATGGCGTCAGCTTTCACAGGCCTCGCATGAAACTCACATGCCGTTATTACAGTACGATAAGCTAACCGAATTGCCCCACCATATTAAAATTTTGTAACTCAGTTTTTCTTGGTAATTAAATTTCCCAAGTCAGCTTTTGCAATGTAAATGTTATTCACGCTACCTTTTCCGCTAATTGATTTAAAAATAGGCAAGATAAATGAAATGTAGCTTTCGAGATTTAAAATGTCTAAAGTTTCTTTTATGGTTCCTGGCCGCCGTGGAGGCTTTTTCCTCTTCATCTTTTTACTTAAGAGTAATAAAAACTTTTAACTAATTAAATTAATATTCGTGAACCGTTGATTAAGAAGCTCCGGAATGCTTTTATCGTTAAGGTGGGATCCTTCCTAAGGCAAATTTGATAAATGAAATAATTCCTTTAAGCTATTTTAGAAAACACTGCTCCAGTTTGGCTCATTGAGAATATTTGGATTACGACAGTTGTTGGGAAATTATCAAACTGTTACAAAGCCGTAATCGAACGTCTAATCTTGGGCGCGTTGCGACGCTTTAGACAAGACAGCTTGACGTGACTGCGATTAGAATGTTTTAAGCAAAGTTCGCAGGTACTCGGCGGTATCTGGGAGAGGCATCGGGCGGCTCCACTGCGTTATTATGTTGATTGCTGGGCACTCGCGCGCTCGTAACGAGGCGACTCGCGCTCCGCTCGAGCACGCTGCTCCACCACTCACAAAAGAATTTAGTTAAAGGGCGGGATGAACTCTCCATCATTTGTGACATTTGCTTAATAAAATTAACATAACATGCTTCGTATGGGACGATGTCACGAGTTTCACGAAATATGCTCATTTAATGTTATAGGTAAGGACGTAACGTAGTCTTACTTAAAATGATATAAATATTTTTTTTTTGTAAAAAAAATAACATTACTCTAAAAAGGCAGGCTCCTGTACAAAAACTTACCCTTAATTATTCTTAATATCTTGAACTGCATAGGTATGTCACATAAGATAGAAGTGTTCGAAAATAAATATTTGACTTAATATGTTCTAAGGGCTTTGTAAATACCTATGTATAGAGATTATTGTACGTTACGTTTCATAGAAACTTAATGGCTAGTTTTGTTTATTTTTCCTTTGTGTCTAAAATAAAGTATTATTTCTATGGAAAATGTCATTGCTAGTAACATGAATCGATACTCGGAAGGGATTACCTTGATTGAATTAAAAGTTACCTGTAACAACGTAACTCAGGCAATGAGGTTTTTCACACATCAAGAGTTAAGTACAAATGATACAACTGCCGACGGCATCTTATGTGGTTAAGCATATTTTTAAAGGCACCTCTCGCATCGCAACTTCTCGCTTCTAATGAGGGTTTACAAGCCGCAAACATTTCGATTCCCTTACGGCGTTGAGCATTATCGCACTGTATCTTTTCACACAATTAGGCGTGTTTATCGCGGATTTAATTAGAGGATATCGGCGCTATGGGCGCGCTAACGTTCGTGTCGGATCGTAGTCAGCGGGAGCACGACAGGAACAAAACAGGGCTCGTTAGTGCACATTAGGGGCGGTGCTTGGGCCTGAGCCTCCATAGCATTAACGCAGCCATTCCAACTTCCTCCGGGCTCGGCCGGCGCGGCTCGCGGGCCCGGCGCCCGCACCCAGCCTCTGTGCTTAAGAGTCTAATTAGCCGTAAATTGCATTCCAAATTGGACTCTTGGTCGAGAATTGAGTTTTGAATGTCTAATTTTGTAGAATAAAGGAAAATTGTATTGTACCGCAATTTATGTGTCAATCTGTACTGTCGTGAAATAGGAAGCTCGTGGCTTTTATTAACGCTCTGGAGTTTGAATAACAGTCGCTGGTTTGCCTTTTTATGCAAATCATCTGGAAGTCACACGACGTATTGTTATTTGACTCAATATAAAACGATCTACACTGCGTGCAAATAGTGAAACGACACGCTATTAACGACAATGTTTTGGTGGTTAGATACAATATTTGTTTATTGATTAAGTTTAACCAATAAGTATTTGTAAACTGACAGGATATTTCCTGATTAAATAATAGATTTATTCTTAGATACCTTAACCTGTTACAAAAAATTCACCCCGGCCCGGTCTAGCGTAAGTCACCTTTACATGTCAATTTGAAAAATGCATATTACATCTGTGTCTATAGAATTGAGTTTTATAATGATGATTTTGAATGATAAATATTTAATAACGTTAATCTAGATTTGATTTTGTTTGATGTTTTACAGTTATATAGCCAGATCCCAGAGATGCCAGACCTTAATTTTTTACCAACCTTTAGCTCCTTGTACCGGAGAAATGGACGTCGGGCTAATATAGCAAGTATGCAAACATTTAAAGTACGTATTAACACTATATTATCCCATACATTTTATTCATGAGAACATAAGTAAGGTCTAGCGGCTCTGGGATCTTGGACTATTCGTATTTTCCACGCCTTAGCGTGCTGAAAAATTGTGTGTTCCACTCGGTGGCAAAACTTGTTTAACCATCGTCGTCGTGTAACCTCGCTACGCTCGTGGTTCAATTTTGGAATCTTGCGCTCTTAGCACGAACGGTTAAACAACAACTCTGTCCTTATGTAAAAGAAATAACTATTTTTATTTACTTACTCGTAATTTCCAGTCATATCCCCGTTATGGCTATATTACGCCACATAAAAATAATAATGATTTTGAATATATTTGTTTTTGTGTATTTTTTCTGTCCCAAGGCTATAATTTCAAATGCATATTTTCATTACATATGCTATAAACTAATAAAAAATGTACTAATGTTACTCAAGTATGTGGTGTTTTTGATAAAATTTAATTCCAAAACCTAAAACCGGCGAAATCTACCGCTATTTCGCGTGTCCCATGTGCAATTTGGCTCGGAAGAAACAATCATAAGTTTGGATGTAGGCAATGTATCATCAAATACTTGATACTTTTATATAGATGATTATTTAGAGAATTGAATATTTACAAAAATACTGCGTTGTTTATTAAAACCAGGAAAGTCTTTTTGTGGTTGCCCCGCGCGGAACTGTTTTTGTTATGACTCAAGGATGCCTCGCTAAATCTGGTTTCTCTATTGATCTACCATTACATTTAAATAACGATACAATAGTACATTACTTGGGCTTCTATTTTCAACGGTAGTGGACACTGAAATGGTATTTGTGGCCGAATAAACAGTTAATCTTTTCGAACGACGTATTTTGGTACAGTCACTACGACATTTGTGTGGGTCCTATTTATTGATATACAACTGAAATAAAAATGTGTTTCTAATATAAGATGTTGACTTATATTAGAAACACATTTTATTTCAGCAAGGTGTTGGGTTATCATGTAAGTATGTTGTGTTTAATAAATACAAGAATCGGATACATAATGTACGAAAGATGACCAAAAATCATTATTGTCGATATTTGTATTACAACATGTGTACGGGTGCTTTGACCATACAAATGTCGATTGTGGCATACAAATGGCGACACAATGCCATACAAATATCATCAGCGTGTTATAAATGCCACAAAAATAATAAATAATTCCATGTTTTTTTATTAACTGTCCTTAAAATAGCTGAATAGCATACAAATGTCAATATTTAAACGTCCACCGTCTAACTATAAAAAGTAGAGTGATGCCTCGTGCAATATAATTTTTGTTGTTAAAAAATCTTCCTAAAACGATGATAATAAATATAATGTTCCAAAAATAAAAAAATGCCATATAAATACAAAAATCAAAAAAAATCCCGGCAAATGGTGGTCACATTTTTTCGTTTAGGTCATAAAGTCAATAGTAAGTAATAAATAACAAACAAATGTCACATTTATCCAAAATTGGGCAATAAGTAGGACGACAATATTAATAATATTGATATACTCACTGATTTATTCAGAAATTCATTGGTATATTAGAAAACACAATCCCCTAATAAGGGCGCCACTAGACAGTCGACTCAAAGAACTTATCATTATATTTAAATTTGTTTGTTTTAACGTATTTTTTCTAAGGTGTGTTTCTAAAGAGTCCGCAGCAACGTTTGAATGGGACTTGCTGTGTACTCTTAAAAATCTCTCGTGGTCAAAGAATTTAGTGCTTACGTCAATTCTTGGTAGACCAGCCAAACTCGGGCTCATAGTATTCAACTAGAAAAGCGTTATAATTTGGGTATACTAGGTTAGTGTTAGTACTTGGATAAGGAGGCTAAAATTCACGTTATTCAGTGAACGTTAAATATTATCAAAACTACGTCGTGTATTTTAACGACGGACTATTTTGAGCCTGCCTGTTATACGAAACAGTTACTAGAATATTCCTCTTAAATATTGTCAAAATTTGGTGCAGCATTTGTAAAAGCCAGTCACGCGGACTGCGGGATATATAGTTCCGGTTATATGATAAAAGAGAGTTGGAATGGTTTCTGTTGATAAGATCAGAATGCCCAGTAATTACGAATGCTTTTTCTCTCTACTCGACATTTGCGGCGAGTAATTTTATTGGTTCAATTCGTATTCATGTCATCCATTATATTGAACTCGACCTAATCACTGCGTGCACTGGTTGATGGAAGTGGTCATTAATCCTTTCATACACCTGTTTGTACCTAATTATTAATTCTACATAGTACCTCGACAGAATCGACGTAAAATTGCAGAGTCAGAGAATTTTCGGATACTGTTGAGTCACTATGTACCTACATGACGCGCATGTAAAAATATACAATAGCGGATATTGACACATATTGAGCTTTATTACAGTTAAAATAATTCTAATTGATACTCGTATTGTCGTATTGTGTATTGTGTTGACGACCGGTCTGGCCTAGTGGGTAGTGACCCTGCCTATGAAGCCGATGGTCCCGGGTTCAAATCTTGGTAAGGGCGTGTATTCGTGTGATGAGCATGGATATTTATTCCTGAGTCATGGGTGTTTTCTATGTATTTAAGTATTTATAAATATTTATACTATATATATATCGTTGTCTAAGTACCCTCAACACAAGCCTTATTGAGCTTACTGTGGGACTTGGTCAATTTGTGTAATAATGTCCTATAATATTTTTTTTTATTGTAATTATTTAAATATTCATGACCACGAAATAAAACGAAAATGTTGAGAAATCCTGCAAGGAAATCTCACAAAATAAACTTTTAAAAACTTATGCGCATATTATTCATACTATTTCGTCTAATTTGTGCAGCTTTTTTCAGCAAAGTAGACAAAATCTGGCATGTAAATAAAACTGGAATCATGTGCTCATAAAGTTCACATTCAGTTATTATTCGTTAGTAATAGTAAGTTCAGTGGTATTTCATTTTATTTTCTAATAATAATGAACAAATTAATAACTGACATTTAAAACACTTCTTTCAACGAATTAAGGTTTATTTAAGGTTGGCGTTGCTCGCAAATATTTGACTGGTTGAAAAAAGATGGATGCATTTCGTTGTATAAAGGGAGCATATTAATATTGTTCTAGAGTACATTTAAATCTCTTGCACCAAAATGCAAAGCCAAGTAAGTACTTTTCTATTTAAACTCGTTTTGTAATGTAAACATAGGAATAAATAAATAGATAATAAGTTATACTACTGATGTTTTATTAGTATCGAAACGCATGTACGTCAGCTATAACAGACAGTAGCAGTTAGTGTCAAATTAGAATTCTGACTTGTTTACGCACCATAAAGCTTAGTGCAAAGAGAATATAATAAGAATATCGTAATAAAATGCGTATTATACGTTATACCAAAGAGAATTTGAAATAGAAATGGATTGCCAAAGTAAACTTTGTAGCCACAGTAAATTTACTGCCATCTTTCGACACATGATTAAAACTTTTAGAACGCCATTTGACTTTGATCCTTATTCTATCACTAATATGTGCAAAATTTGTTAAATATCAAAAAGTGGCGCCATCTAATAGATCAAAGGCCAAAGGTATGGCGGCATCGTTTGAAGGAATGGCGCCATAATCTTTTGCCGATGCCCTGTAAGATATTTGGATTGATATTTAGTTAAACATGCAATGCGATGGGCTCATAATCGACAATCTCCTTTCTCAACACATTCGACACACGACTTGCGCGGGCTCTACTGTTAATAACATACATAATCGAAATTAATTTAGTGTTAAGCAAAAACGTCCGCAAATCCGATGTTTCACCCGAGATGGTGAATTTTTCCACTTTTAATTTATTTCTATACATAACCTCTTAATAACTTAGTGGGTCCAAAGTTGTCAATTAATGATATTCCGACAAGCCCTAGACTGACATTTATTACACTATAAGGTATGTTTCATATAGTTAAACAAGTTCTCTATTCATGGTAGGTATCTAAACTGATACTAAATAAAAAAAAAAAAAAAAAAAAACATGTAGTATTCATATAGCTGTCCTCAGCCTAAGGATAACCTTTATACGCGTGGCTTGACCTTCATTCTTCATTCACAAGATCCAATTAACCAAATACATTGAAAGTATTTAAATATAAAAATCCGTGCCGCACAACCCGCATGTCTGCCTTCAACTCGACGAGGGCATAAATAAATAAAGAGGAGGTCCGTTGTTGGGGCAACACAAAGTGGAATGATTACATGCGAGCATGGGATCCTGAATATTAACACGGCGTTGGACTCCTTTAGAATCTATACATTATAGACTGAGTAGGAAATTAAAAGCAGAGGTTTACGAGTACTTCAGCTTTTGTTAAACCTCTTAAATACAATTAAACATGTAAAAATTATTTTGAACTAAGAGACATTATTATTTTTTTTTTTTTTTTTAATATCAAATACAAATTAACAAATAATTGTTAAAATAAATTATTTTTGCATAGGAAATTATAATATGGCAGGAAAGTCGTGTAACATATTAATACAATTATATCGTAATAATAATGAATATTTTTTTAAATTTAAGTAAAACTCTTATTGTACATTTACCATATCCATACCTGCCAGTCTGTATTGTGAAGGTTGGAAACCTTCACTGTCTCCTGGTAGATAACTTAAGGCATTAAGTCCGCCATTTGTACTTTTTTGTATTGTGCAATAAAGGTTAAATAAATAAATAAATAACTGGCAACGATTATTTGAATTCAGAACTTGTTTGTTTGTTAAAGGATACGGTCTATCTGAGGTGGGGAATGTAAACCAGGTAGATTTCTGATAATATTTAATTCTATTTTTTCTTCAAACATCACAGAAATATCGTCTATCGTTGTTGCTTGCCACCTTCAGAATTAATCGCCTGCTGTATCATCTACAAGTTTAATACTATTTATTCTGAATAAATATACAATTTTCTGAAAAGGTACACCTGATTCATTTTTTTAATAGGTCGCTAAAGGCATGTATAGCCTTTAGCTGCAACAATGTGAATACAACCTGTTTTCCATCCGTCTCTTGGAAACTTAACACGTTTATCCTCTACCGACGTAATCTACTTAACTAGCCAAGAAGATTTTGCATAGCTACGAGTTCGTATCACAGGCATTCGGCAACCACTCAGTGACGTTAATAAATACAAAGGAAATTGTTTTTCATGTAACAGAAAGAAAGTAAAACGCTTGAAGTTGAGAGTTAATTTATTTCAAAGTTGTTTGTTAGTAATTTGTTGCGGGCTTGTCCTGGGGGAAGACCGCGGGCACTGTTGTTACACAAACTTTTTCTTGTTACAAAATTTGACTCGGCTACTTGTAAGTCGCGGGGCGCCTACATCTGTCACAACTGTTTTTATTGCGCAGCTCTCTTTAAAACTGAATTTTCAGTGGCTTTGTTGCTTCCAGAGCGTTTAACTGCCCTGTGCTCATTTCACCTTTTTCCAGCTTCTGATATCGCAAATATCGCTACCTACTTTACGAAATATTTCTCAAAGTGCCAGAAACTCCTACATTGGGACCGTGCGAAGTGCATGGTGGGGGTAAGTAAAGCGATCCCAGCGCATAATGCGGTAAAAATTAGAACTAACTGCGGATAGCGTCTTTAACTTTACGATTACTCCTGAAATATTCAAATAAATTTTATGGTGTAAGAAAACATTGTAATCTGTATGAAATGCTTAATATAACTAACGTATTTAACTTGATAATTATTGTATCTGTGTAAATAGCTTTGCAAATGCCACATACTATGTGATCTTTTTCTAGAAGTTAAGAATGGGTATAGTAAGTTACCCTTAAAAGATAGACATTCAACATCGCGGACTTTATTATAGACCCATATATTGTAAACCCATGAAAGTGAGACAACCCCACCATACATTGTGTTGTTATAGCTCAAACGGATTAGGCAGCGTTTTCGATTACGAGTAAAGCTCCTAGCCAGCGTGATTTTTTTCAACAACATCGTTATATTTCAACCAATTTACACAAAAGCTCATCAAGTTATATACCTAAAGCTTCCTCAAGAATCACTCTATTGATATATGAAAGTCGTATGAAAATCTGTTCAGTAGTTTTTAGTTTTGGAGTAGTTTTATAAGATGTAGTGAATAGACCTTTTCCCCTAGACTTGCGGACGCTAGGTTGCGTGACAGTCGTGCACATAGCGATGATGAATCGCGCTAGAATGATCCGGGTTCGGATCGAGGCCTCTTATACTTCGTTTTCCATCCTTAATTATGTCCATCATATCTCTATGTTTCAGCCGCTGATTCGCTGAACCGATTTAGATGAAATTTGGTACGGAGATAGTTTGAGCCCCGGGACAGGACAAATTTAAAACGGAAATTACCCCATTAAGGGGGTGAAAAGGGCAGTACAATTTACTAAAGAAGGTCCACGTGGAAGTCTTAATTCCAGTCAGACAAAGTCGCCATACTATTTAGATTAAACTATCATGTCTTTAGTGTCACTCGAACAAGGAAGACAATAAATTCTAGACGTACATAGGTACGTAAGAATAATCAAAATCGGCCTAAGCGTTTAGTCTCTAGAGTGAAAATGTTACGTGTTGTCAAATATCCAACTGATATTTTTTTGCAGCACAATGTTCATGTAGCATTACAATAACTAATATCTAAACCCACACAAACGAAGTCGCGCGACAATTAGTGTTTTTATATTTGTATCTGTAGCACAAGCTTCATTATTACTTTTCACGGTTTTAACAATGCACTTATTTACTAGAGTTAGATTAAAATAAATAATTCTGACCATCGGCCCGATTCGAAAAATGAGATACGAACACGATAAGTTCTGCTTTAGACTTTTTTTATACTATGTTGGTGGCATACGGCCCGCTTGATGGTAAGCAGTCTCCGTAGCCTATATACGCCTGCAACTCCAGAGGAGTTACATGCGCGTTGCCGACCCTAACACCCCTCCCTTCCTCGTTGAGCTCTGGCAACCTTACTCACCGGCAGGAACACAACACTATTGAGATAAGTTCTCATTTAGATATCGTTTGTATGTCGTATAATTGACAAAAGCAGCTCGATTATTCGGGCAACCAATGACACTTTGACGTTAAAAATATCGTATTGTAATCACAGCGGAATGGAAATAAACGTCAATTTTGACATGTCGATTGGTTATCGATCTTTTCAAGATCTTAAACATGTCGTAATCGTTCTTCGAATCGGGCCGCGTGTCTAACAACATTCCTCTTAAACTGAAACTTTTCTATTATAACAGAGAGCTTTCTAAAGTCAAATTTTGCTGTTCATTTAGTTGCGTGCTTAGTATTTTAAGTAACAAAAGTCATTGAAACAATTCCGAAGGATTTAGCACTATATCAAATACTTACCTACGAGTATTTACATGGTCAAGGTGAGTGTTTGTTTTATTTTTGGCATTTTATGTTATGTGACTTTTTTGCCATTTTTGTGTTATTTCTAGTCAGGATCGCGCGCCATTTTCATCGGTAACATTATGGGAGAAAAAAGTATTCAAACCTTTGCATATATTTTTCAAACTTTCCTTTTTGTTACCGCCACAACGTAAATGTAAGTAGTTACAAAGTAAATGGGGAAATGGTAACACAAAAGAAAAAACTCTGGGACATTTGTTTATCCCATTAGGATCGAAATAGCTTGTTATTCTGAGTAGAAATAACACAAAATTTATGAAGAAATACAAAATTAATGAAAGTGGCATTTTTTTCTAAGAAACACTCATGAAGTACGAGTACTACGTATAGAACATGTAATTGCGAAATATGAACCTACCCATTTCAACTAAAATCTGGGTGTTAATAAATAATAAACCGGCCAAGAGCATGTCGGGCCATGCTCAGAGTAGGGTTCCGTAGTTACTCTTCCGTCACAATAAACTAAAATGGAGCTTAAAATATGGTAGATTATTAACCAAGGGATGAACTGTGGGTGTACGTCTTTTTACTATGAAGGGGCGTTCCTAGTTGACTACGGAACCCTAAAAAATATCATCTATGAAGTTTGAATAATAATGAGTGTTGTAAAATTAAACGCGGTTTGGTACTAATTAATTACAATAATTTCATATACACTTAGGTGCAAACTGACCCAATAGTAACATGAGGGGCACATGATAATACAAAATGTGCTCCTTAAAATTTTCTACAAATTGGCCTAACATATGATGTACTTGGCATTTATGGTTATTTTGTAATTTAGAATCGAAAAGTAGAAAAAAACACATTTATTTTTTCCAAATTTTTTATTGCCTTCTATGGAAATTCCAAATAGGGAACCATACATAATTAAGAAATCCAGCCTCTATAAAATGAGGTATCAACTGTTTGAATCATGCTGGCAGAGAAACAGTCGTCTTTAACATTTAACTAACAGCCACTTTCTATGGCTGTTTTAATGGTACCTTTTGGCACCGAACTATAAGTCACCTAAAAGTAACTTCAAAAATATGCCTCATTAAAACAATTTCATGATGATTTTATAGAGGCAGAATTTCTTAATTATGTATCATATGTTAGGCCGATTTGTAGAAAATTTCAAGGAGTACTTTCTGTATTAATCAAGTGCTCCTCCTCTTGATTGACATCAACTTCTCCACATTTCACTAAGATGCTACTACTCGGTCAGTTTTGCACCTACGTGTATGTATAAATAATAATACAGGCGTATGTAATAAATACAAAATGCTTGCGTTAGTTATAATTTGCATCGAACACGAACATAAACGGTTGTTATGCAGAAAAAAAATACTATAGGTACCGCGCGATGCATATCAATTCGTAGAATTAACATTTGAATATAATCAAAATAGTCTAGTACCTAATTCTAAAGGTACGTTTTCTTAAAAATACCGGTATAAAAAGTGGTATAAATAACTGTGTCCAGTATGTGAGGCGCACGATCTGTGCGTTGCAAATCAGTGAACATTCAGTTAGTTGTATGTTTCTATGCAATGAATAGACCCACCATCCACAGTCGATATTTATTACCAGTATCATATTTTTTATATAAATGGTAAACAATTTAGAGTCTGTAGCTTCTATACTCGACATCAATGAAAACAAATCAGTTAGTATAAAAAAATCCCTAAGAAGTGATCCGTTTTCATTGATACTACTACTAATAGTAGCCATAACGTGTTATGCATTATCTAGTGAGTGTACAGTATTACGTTTCTTCTCGTCATCATGCTCTTCTCTAAGGGAAACTTGTGCCTAGCCATCAGACGAGTACCTAGGTGAGGGGTGGCTTATTATGTTACATCATATAATAACACGTCGTATACGTTCCCCGCATGGAGTAGTAATTACTAGCTCGTTACATTAAAGCGTTTGCGCGACACGATATTCGCAATTTTCTCCTTCAGCGTATTCCCATCATCAGGGAGGAAGAATTTAAGAGAAATTTATATTCCTTATTTACCGGCTCAGCTACCCGTGAACGCCTATCGTCGACTCGATTGAACTCATAATAAAATTCGATTTTCGTCTCTCAACGTTATGAACGTGCTGGTTACGGCAAAAGTTGTGTCACACACTTTTAACATTCCACGATAGTGGCAAAACACTGCCCGCTGTGTCACAGGCGAAAATAAGCTTAAAAAAATATAAAATTATTTATTTTAATTTATTTATACGTCCCTGTAAAAATTATATTTCTGTGTATAAATTCTACTTTTTAGACCATTTCTTTTAATTTCAATCATTACATGTCACTTTCCTACTTAGAGTCCATTATTTATTACTAATAGGTCTTGTCCGTAACAAACTGTATAACGTCGAAATGCATGACTAAATAACCTAAGTATAAAACATTGAAATTTTATTTATATTTTATTATTATAGATATTTTTTGATCTTTTTAGTATACGGATTAATTAATATTTACATATTACATTCCTTTAATGAAAAACGTGTGTCAACGAATTCGGGAAGGATATTTATACTTTTAAACTACGATACTTTATTTTCGGTTTTCTCATTTACCTGTGAGAAAAAATAATTGTGCAAATAAACATTACACAATAAACTTTTGGTTCTATTCATTGAAACACGTTAGAATAATATAAATAAATACTAATATGAAGTAAATGAATAGGTAAGTAAAACATTGAAGTTAATAAAGATATACCTTTAGGTATTTTTAAACTAAACTAGATTAAAAGTAGCTGACTAAAAAAATAAACAAATTTCTCCAAAGCACAAAAACACGACATGATTTATTTGACAAAAAAGGTTTAACTTTTTTTTACACACCGGTAATTAGTACACGATACATCAATGACCAAACTAGGCTGAGCCTATATCTAGGCTATTTGCGAGTAAGGTCTTCGATTGGCTGTGAGTTTTAGAAGAAAAGGAAACAGTCGCTAGAACTTGAGACTCCATTGTCACGCGCGACAACAACAACAACAAAACAGTCAGATATAGAATAAAAGGACAGGGTAACAAATTTGACTAAATTTAAAGTTATTAGTCCGCTTGCGGGATGGATGGATCTGTAATGCCACGGCGATACACTGAGCGAGGTAAGCACCAGCTCTAAGGTCTCCCGAAGCATCGACTAGCCGTGTCGACATGGCCCTCAAAAAGGCTTTCATATTGGCCGGACCACGGACCACTCCACTATCTCAACTGCAAGCATCGCATATTCGTAATCTTGCAGTAAATATGACATTTGCGGCGTTTCAGTTGTTGGGCCTGGTCGGCTACTACACCGGCCTGTTCCCGGCTAACCGGGAAGTAGGAATGCGAGAATTTGTCGACGCACGTACTACACCTGAACTTAGTCTCCACGGCACCAGTCTGGCTCCATTCCATCGGCACGCTTGCTATCGTCTCTCGCCATATCTTTCTACATGACAGGTTGCAGGCACAGAAACGGTAGCACCCTCGCTCGACCAAATCGTTCTCATCATTATCAAACGCCCTAAATTACACTTTTTTTTAATGTACTTCGTCACTAAATGTAACACAAGCATAACATAATCAAGTACAACAACTATTGGAACGGATGAATGCAATATACATGGTAGAGCATTAATGAACAGTAGCACTGCGTTCGCTTAGAACCACGAAGTTGGCCCCCTAGCGCTCCAACTTGGATAGTCTATTAACACCATTAACTAACTTCTACTACGACCGCAGTGACACTGGCACATTCTTTAACTAACATAGGTCACACCTACATTATGTACTAACATGTATAGGGTGGTAGAATCCCCAAAGAAAATCTGAGATTGATTCATATCAATCCATAAGGCTTTATAGATGACAAGAGCGATTTTATACTATAATCGGAGGTAAGTGTCATTTTCTCACGGCGACCCCACACAAAATCGTCTCATCATAGATAGGAAATATTTCGTTACGAATTTAAATAGGCACGTAGGTGGTAGGTACCATACTTGTGTATATACTTAGATATGCATTAGCAAATAATTTCTGCTGTGTTGGCATTATTTTTTTAGTGAAAAATATTATGATTCTTAAAAAATTAAAATTATTTATATTCCAATAATTAATGTCGAGTTTAGGATTCAAGATAATTTTTCAATATGAGCCGAACCTTTTTCCGACCGTTTCTTACATGTGTTACGTAACTCACGCATATATGCTCCTATTCCCAACATTTAGTATATTAGAATGCAGTAGCCGCTCTTATTTTAATATTCCGCAGCTTGATTTATGTATATTTGCCAACGTCTCGTTTCAAGCACGCCGTGAAGAAATAAGATATTTCGTGAAACGGGCCCGCGATTTATTTGCCGCCGCGGGCGCGCTCATTGATAAATATAACCAATAAAGGAAAACAAAATGTCCACAAGAGAAATTATTGCGGTTCCCGTAATTTACCTCTTTGTTTGTTTTTCACAACATTTACCGTCCGTTTGACAACATTTACCCGATACATCTATTCACTAATAGCTTTGTAGGCCATTTACAATTAATACACTGTATTGATATATTCCATAGGTACTTATGTATTTTATTTGTGTAGGACGATCTGATTGTAGATAATATCAAAAGTTTCGTGACGTGACCATTTATTTTGCTTTTAATATTTATTTTGATAATTTATACATGACTTAATTACCAACGTTTACAAACAAAATTGAGTGTAATTTTGAACTTTAGTCGAGTGAAATTCCCCAATGGCGGATACACGCCAGGCTTTTTGAAGAAAGTCCAAAAAAGTATTTGTATAACTATATTTTTATTTATGAATAACTTTGGTCAACAAACTTTAGAATCAAAATAAGATAGCACAAATGCAACTTCTACATGAACAAAAACGAAAAGTAAATTTTTGTGAATAAAAAACTCAGTCTTTTCATGAGGCACCTGGTCATGGACGGTTTAAAATCTAATGTAGCTGAACTTAGGGGCTCAGATACTTTAGAAGTTGGGCACAGTCACGGCATAGTGATAGGCTGATGAAGATAAACGACGAGCGTAGATTTGACAATTGTGTGTTGAAATAAACTAAATGGCTATATATTTATACACAAGCATGTTGTCGCTGACACAAGCAATATGCGTTTATGTAGCAGTAAACTATTGTGTTAACAGTTTTGAATAATTCACGGTTAGTTCCACTAGACTTAAATCGACCGGGATATGAACAGTGATATGAACTATTATGTTACTGCTAAACACTGAAATAATACAAATATTTTAGAATATTGCAAAAACATTTAACATCGATTACAAATATAAGCATCTGAACATTCTATAATGTCAATCACAGGCTTCCTGCGCCCACTCTTGGCAACTGGAGCACTGTATCCAGTCTTCGTCATAGTCTAAACATACTACGGGCTGCTTCAACCAATGGCAACTGTTTTCCTTTTTAACTTCGTTCTTCACTTGTTTATTTAGTTTACTCTCAGCTGCACCTTTTTCTTTAGTTTTTATATCAATATCTTGCTTTCTTTTATATATCAAATGTTCACTTCTTTCTCACCTTCTTTTCAGAACTTTTTTTTTCTTCCATTTTTCCTTATCCATACTTTTATCTGAAACATCTTAGGTATAAAATAAAACATGTTCACTGTCTGACATTACGGTACTACTTCGTGTTCGGTACTGAGGGATTGGAAATCATTACAATCATTTATTGTATACCTCAATAATTACAATTATATAAAAAAAACTTTTATAGACTACGAAATTTAAGTGAATAGTGCATTTATTTAAAATAAATACATCTAGCTGAATACAAACAATAGGCCGAATTACTCATCCGAATCTTAAATGCAACGCAGCGCCTTCCTTACAAAAACTCTAAACAAACGCTCCCAGTTTGATTTAGTCAAGTAGACATGTTTTATGAATTATGTGCTAGAGTAATATTTATGATAGTTTTCTAAAGCGACAAATTAGAAACTTTTATGCAAAATGAGTAGGTAGGTAATGTAAAGTTGGTAGTTAAAATACCTACACATACAGTACAAGTACGCATAAGGCATTTGCTTTAAATTTATATGAGTTTTTTTATTACTAAAAAGCGTTGCATTAAGACTGTAATGCTCCGTAACGTGCGAACTAAAGAGTAACCAATTTTCATTTAAATAAATACCTACTGCGATAAAATGGAATGAAATGGAGACCTTTATGAATGAATAACCTAAAAAAGGAATATACATGAAACTTAATGGAGGAACAATTAATAGGCACGGGCTATAATTTTCACCGCTAGTCGGTCTTCCGTTTTGCCACAAATCGACCCCCAAAATGGGCCGGCAGCTATTGTAAAATATCCCTATTCATGAATAATGTGACGCGCTTCCCTAGACGCTAGAGATGCAAAATATAAAATACAGAAGGGCCGTTTGAAATAACTAGTGATTAGAGGCATTTTCAGTAGGTAACGTGAGCAAAAACGTAATACATATGTAACTATTTATCTCCCTCCTAGCCTACTCGATACTGACCCTGCCTACGAAGCAGGAGGTCCCGGGTTCGAATCCTGATAAGGGCAATTATTAATTTTGTGTTGCTATCACAAATATTTGTTCCTGAGTTATGGATGTTTTGCTATGTATATGTGTACGTGTGTGTGGGGGGTGTTTTCGCCTCAGTGAAAACGCGTTTTTACAAAATTTGTTTTGACTGGTGTATTCCTGTTAAATAGTTATTTGTACAACAAGAGAGCAAAGTTTGATATTTCTTCGAGTGCTTGTTTTGAGTCCCGTGCAAGCGAAAAATTCTATAATAGATTCACGAGCGAGTGAATCTAATTTAGAATCTTGAGCGTAGTAAGGGACTCAAAAGCGCACGAGATGTAAATAACTTTGATCTCGTGTAGTACACAAAAATTTTCACGTCAGTCAGCCATCAAAAAATACAACCTGAAAAAATGCAATCCGTCTTCATCACTATTTCACTCATGTTTTCTGAAGGTATTCTAACAATTAACTTTAATTACTGCAATAAAACAAAACGAAAGAAATTTCAATAAAATGATACGAAAATAATGAATTATGAACATCAATTGACACTTCAATCGTCAACTTTTTTTGTTAAAAAAAAAACTTTGTAAGATAAATACGGTCCGAATTGCGGATACTACTATTTGTCAACTATAGTAGAGATCGTTAAAAGTCGATAAGTAGAATTATTTACTGCGTAACAATTGCGTAAATTTGTATAAGTATATTGTTTTGATTGTATAATAAAATACGTAAAATATGGTATTTTTATTAAATTTTAAACTTTTATTTCATTAATTAATTATTACGAATGAAGACTCGTAGGGTGTTTTGGAACGATGCGGTCTGACTTATTTCGGGGGTCTATTATAAACCGTCAATATATCGTTGAATTACGTATGCACTTTTTTGTCTCTTTCTTTTTGCTAATGACGTGAAAGGGACAAAAACAATAGAATCCAAATACTTCGAACTTGTATTAGGCCCCGCACGTTGAAATGACATTCGAATATGAAGGTCACTTGAATGTTATTTTGTCTCACTCAGTGAGCAAAATGCGATTTTGCTCACTGTTTTTAAGCAGCAAACTACCCTTGTTCCAGCTGCTGACGTGAAAAATAATTTTCATCAAGGCGTTTCTGAAAACTACTTTTGACTAATGAAAACTCATTTCTACCAGGGCGTTACGGCAAACAAGTTTTAACTAGGGAAAACGCTTTTTCACTAAAACGGGGTTTTACATTTATATTTTTGAACGTTTTAATTTATTTAATAATAATACCCCTATTTTGTATGTAAAATATTTTGAGCGTTTTAATTAATTTTATAATCATATCCCTATGTTGCAACAGGAAAAGGTAAAACTACAACAACCAACTAGCGAAACATCGCTAGTTGATCGTGAATAAATAACTTAACCAGGTTTAAATAAGAACGTCAATTCATCCCAAGAATCATCAAACTATTTACATCGGTTCAGATTTTCCTTGACTGTCATAGTCTGATGTATAGTTTCAAAATTGCAAGGCCTGAAAATAACGCATAAGTCCTTCTGTACAGAGCCATTGTCCTGTGCCAGAGGTGGGCCACCGTAGACGCGGGCAGGCTCCGCGTCGTAAATATTCAGGGTCCGACGACCGACGACGCTCTGCGATATATCAAAGTCGCATCGACTTCCATACACAAGCCACCATTTTCCAAAGTGTCACGCCTCCCGAATTTAAAGGGTGTTTAACTTGTGAAATTTTACGCTACACTTAGTTTATTTAGGAGGAAATTTAAAAGTAGTAGTAGTACCCAAGTAGATAATGATAGTTTGAATATATACGAGTAACTATTATTATTCACTTTTATTAGGATTTGAGGTTAGATTATTTATTTTCGGTGGTAATTATGAATTTTATTTTTGATCAGCGGTGGCAGTATGGTGGCATTTTAATTGCCTGTCACCATGCCTGTCACGTTCTAACAAGTATGTATCTAAGTGCAAAAGTGACCGCAGATTATTCTTCCTACCATATTATGATCAATCGTCAACTACCAATATACAACAATTACCATAATATAATGCCATCAAATCAATCAGTTCCTTATTCCTCAGAGGTGCTGATAATTTTATTAATTGAGACATAAATCAATAAAAAAAATGCTACTACAATATATTTAGGTACTTCTACAATTTCTGGAAATAGTAATGCTACGTTAGCAGGCATTTTTGATATTTGTTAATAATTTTTCGAAATAAAGCAACTTGAACTCTATTAGAACGCCTGGAAATTGCTGAATATTTAAGTGTAGGTAATTATTACCCGGAACCGGTAATATGAAACAATTTATAACTGATTTATGACGAGAAATCAACAAACTCTAATTAATTATTGTTGTTTCAGAATTAAATTTTGCAACTTGATCGGACTCTAATAGATCTGTCTCATTCGGATTTCCTCCCGACACGTGACGTGTTGTACCACAAATAAATACATATACATTTCACATCGCATAAAGTTGAATACAATGATGTACTTAAATATAATTTTAGCGAACTCATCAGTAACTTATTCCGAGTAATTGAATATTCAATAACTGTTTCTAAGAAAAACAATCTGTATATTGGCATCCGGCTCTCCAGTTGTTATTACTAGTAAAGGACGATCCATCTCGAAAGCTCGCTACTAAAACTTTCATGTTTATTTTAAATTAAATATTAGCTTTCGGAAATTATGAGTATAACACATATATGAATGGACGGAGCTGATGGAGGTCCCAGGTTCGAATCCCGGTATTAACACATTCATCGCTGGGATACAGTCGTAGCACTACGTTATAGCTGATAACATCACTTTCCCGGTATTTTGCGGAAATGCTTCGTAGAAGCAAAACGATAACCTGTCGTGATTAGCTCTGAATGGGTTAAGGCGGTTTATTTTAGCTATATGTTCGGCCCAATTTGAACTTTGCCATACGTCAAATATTAAATAGGTCTCTGTGGATATGGCTCGGATATATCAGTTTCAAAAGTGACGTTTTTTAGTGAAGAAACGTCACTTTTAACACTGACATATCCGTTAAGTTCGAATCGGGCCGATTGTTTGAAATGGTTAAGTAAATACGCCATACAATTAAATATTTCACGAATATTTGTTCCTGCTCCATAGCATCCTCCTCCATAGGTATTCCTTAAATTTACATAAGTAGGTAGTTATATTTATCTATATTTTATATATAGTCGGCCTCACTGACCTATCACACATAGACAGTTAGTCCTCATAAGGCTAATCTGCCAAAAGTGAAGCCGAAACACGATCGATGTGTGCGTGCGACGCTCGTGTCTTACGCTCAGCGACACACACATATATACAAAAACGGGTTGCCAGAGTTCATTTATTCTCCTTAAAGTAGATTGATTTTAACGACATCCTTATACTTGGCTATCAATCATTTGGGAGTGTGTATGAAGATATTAAATTTATAGCAAAAGCTTTCAAGGTTTCTTTTAAGGACTTTGCATTTCTGAACTTAGTGAAATAATGTTTAAATAAAAAACGTTTATTTTTTTATTTTACAAATGTGTACAGATAATAGCTGGTAGAATTGACTTTGGAATAATGATTTTAAATGATAAATATTTAATGACGATCATTTGGATTCGATTTGGTTTGATTTTATTTGATATCTTACATTTAATATTTTCTTCGGGTTGGTGTGATGAAAAGTTTTGTGTTTCACTTGGGGCAAAATTTGTTTAACTCTCGTAACTTGAAACCCTCGCAACGCTCAAGATTCCATTTTTAGAAATTTTGGGATCTTTATCTACTTAGCTCGATAATATTGCTAATTAGCACGAGCGGTTAAACAACAACTTTCCCTCTTGTAAAACAAATAACTATTTATCGTCAGTACTAGTAATTGTACCTGCCGGCCTAGCCAAGGTTGCAATCGCTATTGCTTCGACAACGAAACGCTTTGTGTCTCTCGTCTCTCTATCAGTCTTCCATATAAGTGCGACAGTGACAGTTGCGTTTCGTTTTTACAGACCTTAACTGTAACACCTGTGTTCCACAAATACAATTTACTTTTCTTGCTCATCAAAATGGCGAGAGCATATTCGACTATGTTTAGTCGGTTTCCATATTGCATCGTTCCAATTTAATCTAATTTTTTCCGTCCATCTCACAGACAGAAGCGGATCAGTCGGAAATCTAAAACGAATATCACACATAATAAAAATATGAATTTAAACTGTAATTTTATAAAAGACAAAACATAATTTGAAATAAAAGAATGAAAAACTAAAAAAGAATATTTTCTATAGTCATACAAGGAACGTAAAGTAAGCATATTAATTTTATTTTATCAATGTAATCGTCATGCCTCATTTCGAGGAAAAAAGATTCATGTCACCTGGCAACATTTATAAGTAATGGCGGCTGACGAAAATTTGGATTTTTGTATTTACAATTACGTAAAAATATCACATTAAACTGGATATTTACGCGTGAAATGTTATATCAGGCGGTTTGTTTTTATTCACTGATGTGTTGTGACACCCATTCACCGCACAAACAACCATCTTTCTTGTATTTTTTAATTTATAACCGGGAGGTGTACACAAACCAACTCGACCTTGAGTACTGCGAGGGCCGTTCGGATACGATGACACGAGGGCGACATAATGTCATACTCGAAATGGCTTCACTAGGGATGTACAGACTAGGCATCTAGGCTAATTATAAATCTATGATCTGCCTACTGAAATATTACACAATATTTTGGCGGGAAATTAAAAAATCTAGGGCTGGTCACACTTTGTATAGTAGGGTAATTATAGTTTTGATACTAGAAAATATTAATGATTTTCTGTGCACACGTAATACCTTACGTGTTCACCCCTAAGGAAATACACTAAGGTACTCCTAAGGAAATAAGTTAATATACGAGTATGTTGACGTGCACTCAAAGTCAGCTCACGTAATTTCTACCTCTATGTAAAGTACAAAGGCATATATACACATGTTTCGCCAAGATATTTTTATATATTTATATCAATTTATTACTGACCAGTCATTCCACAGATTTCTTCTAAATATTAGTTTTCAGTAACTGGTTACGTTCCAATGTTTTGATTTTATTGATATTTTTGAACTTCCAGTTTATCATCTCTAGTTTCTTTACACACTTGTCTTGTTCATGAGATTCAGGTATTAATAAATTCACGTACTTAATCAAAGTTATAGGCAAATGTTAGAACTAGTACTTAAAGTATAAAAATATTAATAGAGCACCAACCTACTAAATTATTTACGACTTGTGAACATGGCAGTTTTTCGTTCTAGAACGCTTCACGTAGACTTCGCACATTATCGTAATTATTTATGAGCTTAAATAATAGTTTCCGGACCTCACTCGTATATAGTCATTATTAATACTATTTAAAATAAACTTCTTATAAACCGAAAACAATTTGAATGAATGACATAAATTGACAACAGGCTTTTAGCTTTTTTTTAATCATAGACAATTGGTGATACCACATGGAAATATCTGTCAACAATATTTGGCTAGCCAGACTCTATCATCTAGTATCTACAACACAATGCCTTATTAGCTTACTGTGGGACTAGATCGATTTGTGTCAAATTGTTCCATAATATTTATTTATATTAATATATTATAAACTTTATAGGTCATTGCGGCCAAATTCGCCTGCGGCAATACACGAGTGTGCTTTCCAAATAATAACAGAACCCCTAGTGTAAATTTATTATTCGATAGCGTGATGTGACATGCGCGTTTGTGTTAAGTCTCATTTTGTATGGGATTCAGAAACAGCGCGCCAAGTGGGACGTTTTGGAAACTCAAAATCCCACATGTCACGCTATCGAATAAATGTAGACTAAGGGCACAGTACACTATTGTCAACTTTATGTTAGTGTTAGTCAAAAATATTGACACTTTCAAAGGATGTAAAATACCTAGGCATAATCCTGGATGATAGACTGAACTGGAACAAACACCTGGACAATAAACTAAACAAAGCAACAGTAGCCTTTTGGCAATGCCGGAGGATGGTGGGCAAGAGATGGGGACTTGCTCCTCACATCATACTGTGGCTATACAAAATGGTAATAATGCCAATGATCAGCTACGGCGCGGTCGTATGGTGGCCCCGCACCCAGTTAACCACGGTAATAGACAAACTAAACAAAACACAAAGACTAGCATGTGTGGCTGCGACGGGCTGTATGCGAACTACTCCGACTGCGGCGCTAGAAATAATGCTAGGACTCCTACCATTACACATATACATACAAAAAGAAGCGGCTGCCACGGCTCTTCGGTTGAAAAAGCTAAACCTATGGACATCCTTCAGCTCATCGCACAAGAAGATCTATGAAAATATGATCTCAAAACTACCCATGCTGGAGGCGCCCATCGACAAAACACCAAAAACTATGATCTTCTGGAAAGAATACGCCATATCATTAACAGAAGATCCTAAAGAAGGACTAGACCAAACCAACCTAAGAATATTCACAGATGGCTCAAAAACATTTGAAGGGACCGGATGTGGTGTCTTCTCGGAGGACCTGAATATACACATCTCAAAACCCCTGGGAGAACATAACACGGTATTCCAAGCTGAATGTGTGGGAATAATAGAAGCTTGCAATGCTATAACAAGACGACAAGTGAAACACGAAAATATACTAATACTATCAGACAGTAAATCAGTACTACAAGCGCTATGCAGCGACAAACTTAATTCAGAACTCATACTCGAATGTCATCGAAGCCTCACGGAAGTGAGCAAAGAAGGCAACAAAGTAACAATTCAATGGATAAAGGGGCATAGTGGATCAAGAGGAAACGATGCAGCGGACGAACTGGCCAGGAGAGGCTCAGAAACGCCGGCATATGGACCCGAGCCCATCATACCCCTACCAATATCCTATATACACAACCAGCTAGACCTACATCACAGACAACTGCACAATAAATACTGGAAGGAAATGGACACATGCAGGCAGACCAAGGATTTTCTACCGGAACTGAACCTCAAACTCACCAAAATACTACTGAAAACACCTAGACATCAACTACGTAAAATAGTAGGATTAATTACGGGACATAACACACTTAACAAACACCTACACAATATGGGAAAAACAGACAGCCCCATGTGCAGAGCGTGCATGGAAGAAGAAGAAACAACAAAACATATTCTCCTAGACTGCAAACAGGTAGAAGTATACAGGAACAAATACCTAGGGACTCCGTGCACACTAGGAGAGGCATTTAGCAACCTGAAAACTTTGCTAGGCTTCGTGGAGGAGCTGGGGTGGTTAGAGTAGCGCTACCTCGTTTCACGCAAAATAGGCACAATGGTTGTCGATTTGCGGAAAATGCCCAGAAGCACTAACTAACTAACTAACTAGTCAAAAATATCTAGTGCTTTGTAGCTGACAATTGAAAAAATACGCGGTACGGAAATCCACGCAGACGAATTTGGCCACATTGATCTTAGTAATATTTTTATTCAACTTAATGGTTTGTTGCTTCACACATAGGTATAGATATAAAAACCTTTTCATAATGCTACGTGAACTATTAGGTTACGTTAGGTATGTTTTAACGGTTGGTATGTAGCAGTTTCCTACAGCATACAAGCTCGAAAGCACATTCGGCTCCCTCTACCGCTCGTATCCTCGAGGGCGGTAACTTCCGATGGATTCAATCAAATCAGTTAAATGTAGCTGTAAATTGGGCAGTTCCACTTGAGTGATATTGAGTAATGGTCGCTGCGTCAATATTGATGGGCAGCCCGGGGACGCGCGCCGTATCTCTTAGCTGACGTGTTAATTTGTCAAAAACCAGCGTCATAAAGAAAAAGTGAAGGTGATCTTAACTTATGATGATAAAAACTTCCTCTTCAACGAGGTATTTCACAATCGTCATCCACTTGAGTGAGATCAGGAAATAGGACTCGTTTTCGATTGAGGTGTTATTGGTAGTTCTATCTTTGATGATAATATATACCTTCATAAAGGGCATTCGATGTTAGAATCGTGCATTGTGTATTAAGGGCGGTAAACAAGAATTTACGAGTGTTAGTGTTAATTAAGCTCGAAGCCGAAGGCCAGCGATGTCATTATGGTTCCATTTTTATCACTTGTCACTATACCCGTCACTTTCGCGCTTACATATTGGTAGAACGTGACAGGCATGGTGACAAATGATAAAGAGTCGGCCATCTTAGCCCAACAGAGCATAATTAACACGAGTTCGTAATTCGATTGGCACTCAGTTATATTGTATGTCTATGGGCACTCACAATGTTTTTCATGACACTTGTGAGTAAATAACAAAATTTTAAGTGAAATCATTCTTAAATACGGTGACATTTCAAACGTTCGTCCACCATTTTGTCATTTTTGACAGGTTAGGCATCAGCAAGGCCTGTCGACTTCCTTAGAAAGACGTGACGCTTCATAATTGCGCATGTGTGGTCTGACATCCTGGAAATAGATACCAGTTATTAATATAAAAATATTTTTCTACAGCAACATTGCTCCTATCTGACTTTGTCTATTCAACTTTGGGAATAAATAAAATCATTTTTATCAAATATTTTGATTTATGTCACACAACCATATGTAAATTATTATTATTTTATATAAATTATTACCTATTTCAGTTTGTCTTTGTCTATGTTCATAAAATCTATAGAGGTCAGAGGCACATATACCCTCCATAAAGCCTTGCACTGGGTCTGGCCGGTTAGAACACAGACAAAAGTCTGCAATGTCAATGCTGTCAAAGTCATTGACGCAAAACTATTTTCATTTTCAAAACTATCAGTTTTCATATAAAATGATTAAATAACGATTTATGTTCTTGAAATAGATTTATTGACTAATTTTTTACATTAAAAATCCACCAGACAGTGTCTCCGCTCAGACTTGGTTAAAGTTTAATCCATTGTTACTAAACTAAGAAACAACAATTATTTCAAGGTAAGAAATATTTTAATCTATAAATAAAATAAGTGTACTATTGCCAAATTCAAATACATAAATTTAATCTTACCACCCTCTTAAGTCCCACGGACGCCCTATCGCATCCAAAATTAAAATCAAAATTCATCATAGGTGTAAAATTTAACATTGTTTTAGCTGACAATTTAGAACTCTGGTAGCTATTAGCAAGGTTAGTAATTAGGGACATAGGTTATAGTATTGTTTAAAATGTGACTGTTTGTTTTAGAGGGTGAACGTGAGAAAATAATCCTTGGCCGTCATATCATTTCCTTGGAAAGGCTCAAAATCAAAAGGCACGGATCCGCCACATAATTCCGATTAGTTGTAGTTTCCTGGTGACCATCAACAAAACCGCTGCACTGAGCTGTGGAGCAGAAAGTGTCCGACAATCGGATAGATGTAATAACAACTTTGTCTGTCATATATTCATGTATTTTTAGTTTTCTGGGCTGATATATGTGCTATGATTACAATTTACACTAAATGCAATTGTGGAATAAAATCAGATGTGCCAGAGATCATGTTTTAGATATATAAAAAGCTATATTAAATGCAATAAATAGTATATGTATATATATAAAATTGTTTTTATCATGAAGATTTTAATGACTTCTATTTATTGTTATGAAGGTAATCTGGGAATTAAAACATGCGCTAAAAATAGGCGACCTAAACATAAATAACGCCTTAAAAAAATTAAAAGATAATGATCACACGCACATGATAGGTTAACTATTTGGTACACACATCAATAATGAACCGAAATTACCGACCTGTGGTCTCATTGAATAAAATTCATATAGGTATGTAGATATTATATGGAAGTGTCACAGTTAGTTCAACAAGCCCCGTCCGATACATAAATTTGTATAGAAAATGACTTGTTTCCTGCCTATTGTATGTTTTCCGAACGAATTAAGCTCTTTTGATCCTAATATATAGGAATAAAAATATTTATAACTTGATAATAAACTGTATTGTCACCTTTTATATTGAAAAAACTTCAAAATATAGATATCATTATCTCTTAGGACAAAGGATGCCTGTGATTTTGATTAATATGTAA
Source organism: Cydia pomonella (assembly GCF_033807575.1). Lineage (NCBI taxonomy): Eukaryota > Metazoa > Arthropoda > Insecta > Lepidoptera > Tortricidae > Cydia > Cydia pomonella. The sequence continues at coordinate 13,576,565 of NC_084712.1, forward strand.
CATAATATTTTTTAATTTGGTAAATACTAATTTAAAAACCTCACCCCAACAAAAACAAAAATGAAAAAATACAAAAAGAAATTCCGTCGCCGGGATTCGAACCCAGAACCACTAGCTAGAACTGGATCACTACCTACCAAAACCCGCCAGGCTAAACCGGTTGTCAATTTTAGACTGAGATACAAAGAGAGCGCCACTAGTATAAACGAACTTTTGAAAGGGACATTTTTTTGTATGGAGTTATCGTTCTTCTCCTAGTGAGTAGGTATTATATTGTTTGTATCAAAGACACAGTTCGATCCGGCATTCAGCCACGTTGAAAATTGTGTAAAAAGTATTTTAAAAGGCTATTAAATTAATCAAATTATTGTTTTTAAACATAAACAAAAATATAAAATTATAAATGTCAATATTTTAAAAGTCTTAAAACTCATTTTTATCTACTTGGTTCGTATGAATTAGTGACATAATTAGAAATATGCCCATGCATAATGAAATTTAAAAATATATGCATACAATAACACCGTTTACATGCAAGCGTGATGGAATAGTACATTTCGATGCTAGTGCGGAAAGTATGTTATTACTTCACGAGTACCGAGATATCTTGCCACGAGTGAAGAATGACATTTCCGCATGTGTATCGAACGACGTTTATTAATACAGTTGCGAAAAAATAAGAAAAACTACAAGTAATTTTTTTAAGCATGTTCTATAAAACAGAAACAATTGTAAATATAAAACATTGTACTATTATTACCTCAGTATTGTTATTTACAATTATTCGTGTATCGTATATTTAAATTGTATAAAAACAATATCGAATGTTGCCTTTGGAAGCTTAAAACATGCTTGCAGTAAGAAAAAACGCCTCTTCTTTGACAAGCGTTTCAGCAGCTATTCCGTTCCCTTCAGACAAATTATTAAGAACGGTTTTTCAATATTCAATATTAAGAAATAAACGTGTTATAGGTAATGATAGAGGTAAGAAATAAAATATGAAATATATATATTTTTTATTATTCTTACATCAACAGTTTTATGTTCATTATGACTTTTAAAGGAAACTAACATTAACACTCATCAATACGTAGTCATGAATTGGAACAATTACAGATTTAAAAAAAAAATGGAAAAGTGAAAAGCACTCGTTCGCGAAAACCAACTTTACGCACGCTAAACAGCTACGTAAAGTAACACTTTTTGAGCAAATTTATTTAGAATAATTTTTGATACTCTAAGCTTGTTTAAGTTTATTACAAAGTTCTTAATTACCAACGTCCATTTGAGACAAAGATTTGACTTACGTCTAGTAAAGATTTGTCTTAAGTTTGAGATAACAGGTCACGCGCGCACGTTCGTCGTTACCCTCGCCTCTTACATTTTATTACGTCCATTACCTGGGATTAAGTCAGCATGCATCGTACGAATGCTGTTCCGTGTCATCGACGCGAAGCGTCGCCCGTTGCCGAATCCTCTAATGTCACCCGTTACCCCCAAATGCGCCGAGGTAGCGTTAATAATGCATTCCAGGCCCAGTAAACATGTGACCTTGTGAATTCATTAACTAAGCTATAGACGCAACCATACAGAATCCATTACCATCAAATTAACTCTGCTACATCAAAATGTCTACAGGTCTTCTAGGATTATTTATTATTTGTTGGGTCTTCTTTATACATCATTTGCAAATGCATTGGCTTATATAATGAATAATGTGTTTGGGAATCATACGCCGTAAAATATAATTCCTGTGTCAATGGCTAACACGAGTACAGCGGAGTACTACAAGTCCAAGTATCCGCACCTGATGGAGGACGACTCGCTGATTTCGTAATCAAGTACGGACTGTAATATAATTTCCTGGTCTGCGCTAATGAACGTGTATTTTGTTTCATCTGCCGTCAGCAGCACGTAAAACGCGCGACGTAAAATCAACATTTCATTTGGCCCGAGTTCGCAGCGGACTTGGTAGCTCGTGCTTCAAATTTGTGTCAATTAATAATTTTTCCTCTTCGTTTCCGTCGCTGCAAATAGAAATATCCTTTCGCAGTAAGCTTATTAACTTAATTTTTCTCGTATCGCCTTTTTCTCTTACCGTTTTTGTGCTCCTAATTATGTGTACTTTACGTCAACACCAATTGTTTCAAACTCGGGCACTTATACAGTAATTTCTTTCACTGTCGGCCCGATTCGAAGAATGATTAAGACACGTTTACGACCTTGGAAAGATCTTTAAAAGATCGATAACTAAATATCTACGATATTTCTAACGTCAAAGTGACATTGGTTGCCCGAATCGAGCTGCTTCTGTATACGACATACAAACGATTTAGAATGAGAACTTATCTAAACCATAACGTATCGTTATCGTATCTCATTCTTCGAATCGAGCCGTGTGTTATTTTAAAATTTTAGTGATATTATTTTATGACAGGTAAGCAGTAATGTGAGATCTAATTGAACATCTTAACCGTATCAAGGTGCTTAGCCAACATGCCAATCGTTTACGCTCCGTAGCGAATGAAATATGAAAAAGTGATAGGGAGACGTTTCTCTGTCGATCAAGCGATTGTCACCTTGGCTAGGCACCCTGTAAAAATATGGAGAGCCATCATTTTATATCCATAATTCCATACACAGACATCAACGTGGCTTTTATGTCTTAAGTAAGTACTTTTTTGTAGGATTGTGATTTTGAATAGTCCCATACTATAACCTAAAATTTGTAAGTCTATTTTTTACTTTTTCATTACCTATATATTGCTAATAGTAATCACTTCATAATCGATTTATATAATTTTAGGTCGAATTTACAAATTCTTTAGAAACAAGGACGAATACGAGTAGAAACAGGAACAAAGTCCCAAACAACTGAACTCGTCAAAATACCTTTTGGACAAACTTCGACCTGTTAATTCAATTTAACTTATCTAAAAAGTATTTTTAAAAGCTTCCAAGGGGGAACGGAGATAACTTGATAAACCGTAAAATTAATGTAGAACTGAAGCAACTTTTTATTGAAAAAGGAATCACTTATAGGGAAAGGTGTCCATAACTGCACGAAATCCTCATAATTTTAGTTTCTACCTGAAACATACTTACGAAACTATTTATATTCGTACTGCGCTTAAAATATCCAAAAACGAACTGCTAACAAAAGCATTGGATATATTGATTTTCGTTTCTCTGTAATGTCTTTTCCAGGGATACCTATTTTCGTCCATTCTGTAGTACGGCGTCTAAAGTAGTAACATTATCCACGCTCTTTGGAAAACCGGCAATAATATATTATAACACAAGATAGGTTATAGGCGTTCCAAAATTGAAGCGCTTACCTTGTGACTAATTGTACAAGTTGCCTTTAGTTGCATCTAGGCAAGCGAAAAATGTGCAACGTGCTAACAAGCTCTCGCTTACCGAAAGAGACAAGCTCAATGCGAAAATTAATCAAAAATAACAGATTTCTTCGTAGGTATAGAAATAAATATGTAAGTATTTTTGTGCTCCTTATGTTTGAGTTTAACATATCTATAGTTATATAATATCATTGAATACCTGTTTCGTAGCTTTTTCGAATTACCTCTAACGTCAGACTGACACTGATAACATCCCAATTCCTATTACAGCCTCTAAAACTTATATAAATATTGATTGTAAGTATTAGAAAATAGCGTTTAAAAATGTTTTGTTTATTTTATTGGGTGTAAACAAGCCAGGAGCCCCGTATTGTCGGAGAGTCGTCTAGATAAATCGCCTGGCTACGTGTTGTGGAGAGCCGTTCGATGTATCACAGGCACGTATCCAATAGAACCGGTGCAGACATGTTGCGTGAGGCTATTTTCCCTTCTCACGACCTCATAAATCCTTACTTTATAAATTAGATAAGACGCTATACATTTCAGTTGAAGTGCCGAACAATGTTTCTAAGTGACCGCGCGGCACCCTTATTCATTGCCTATTTACTGAATTTAGCAAAATTGAATATGGAAAGATATTTTTTCTTGAAATAAACTATTTAAACGGATTATATCGCGTATAATTAATTAAAAATACATCCCAACCTTTCGAATTCGAATCCTTTATGACCAGTGATCGGAACTATGGGAGTAAAACTTTAACAAAACTTATCAAGCGGACGTAAAAAGAGTGCTTATAGCCTTAAACATATTCGAATATCTATGAATGTAAATATTTTTATGGCTGTAAGTACTATACTATTCCTATCCCTATGGACATGAATATTTTTAGGGCTGTATGCACTATTTTATGTCCGCTTAACAAGTTTTGTTAAAGTTTTACTCCCATAGTTCCGATCACTGTTTATGACAGCGTTTGTGCTCAAGGGGTGACTGAGAACCGAATATTCACCTTCGTCAAAATTACAATGTGTAAAACTAAATACATACGTATATATTTAAAAAAAAACTATATATTTGCAGGCTAGCAATATATACAAAATTGGTTTATAAAGCTAGTTACATTACAATTATTTTAAGTAACATTACTATACTGAGTCCACGCCGTTCAACACTATGGTCTCACAGACGTATGTCTTGCTTTTTATTATTAGAAGGACTACTGGGTCTCAATGTGGTAGACAAAAGCAATCTTTGCTATTAAAGTTCGGATATTTCTTAACCTTAATAGTCTCACGCAACATTCTGGGTATAGGTATATTGCTACTGGGCCTGTTGCCTGTAACAGTAGCACTAAACTAAAATGTAGGCTATATTCCTCAAACTGACGATGCAACATTTGTTAGGAGACTAAAAATAACTTGTTTTTTGATTTTTAATATGTTTACAGCGTGACAAGCAATTCAATTACATTGAAAATAATATTTAAGCGATGGAGCGTAGTATATTAGGTGATCGTAGAAGTGATCGGATCAGAAACACAGAACTACGCTCCAGAACTCGAGTTGTAGATGTAGAGGCTGGACATGTCTGCCGCATTCACCAGGAAAGGTGGGCCAAAATGGTTATATACTGAGTGGGACCCACGGAGCACCATAGACGGTGCAGGACGGGGTGCAGGCAGACCGAAAAGGAGGTGGCGGGATGACTTCTACCCAAAATGGTGGGAAAATGCCAACGACAGGGTCGAGTGGAAAAAACGAAGGGAGGCCTTTGCCCAGCAGTGGGACACTATAGTAGGCTAACAAAAATAAAAAATCTATAAGATTCATAATTTTTAAAAGCTTTTGAACAAACGTTTAATGGTATGAGGAGTCCTATCTATATTTTGATTATTTACTCGTGTTACAGGAAACACCCGTCATATAACCGCTATGGAGATGTAAAAAATTACGTTTCTTGCATCGCATATACATTGGGTATATATGTATTAGAGGTGGGCGTCGCGCCGGTAAGACTGCGACGCTTGAAAAATTCGCAGCGAGCGAGCTTGGTCAAATCTGCTGCTGGGGCGAATGTGTGCTGTGCATAAAGAACTGTCAGCAAAATGTCGTTTTAAGTGAATCAATTTTCATAAGTAAGAACTGCATAATTAGAAAAATAGGTCTAGTTTAGCATGAAGCACGAAAACAAATGACAAAATATATTCGTCGACCAAGTTTATTCAATGCAAGGTTTTACAGACTGCCAATCTGCAGCTTGTGATAATATTATTTGGAATGAAAATATCTAGAACGCTCGAATGTATAATTTTTAAAACCTTTTCGATAAAAAAAATTTTATCTTCTAGATCCCAGATTTTAAGGGTTAACAGAAATGGATTCGTTTTTAGATGAAGACAGTTAAACACCACTCGTGCGGCTTTTCTAGTGCATTTCATTAAGGAACATGTTAAATCTTGCGATTTGTCATGACCCTAAAGTATGAAAACTTCCGATGACTTACCAATTTGACTCACGACCAAGCACCTCAAACATAGCGCTTCGGACAATATTGAAGAGTCAGCAGATTTTGATTACTGCCAAGAATGCTCGAAATACATGGCAACACCAGATCCTATAGTAAATACTAGAAATCGTTATTTTTTCATCGGGTAATATGATGCGCGCCGGCGCAGTGCACCGCGCCGTCTTGTTTCAGCCGGCGCGCCGCCGCTGCCATTTTTTTAGTCGGCGCCCATCTCTAATATCTATACGGAATACCGCATATGTACTTAAACTTGCCTCCAGAATCAGGCGAACTAAATTTACATGTGATTGACAGATAAAATGATACCAGGTATTCCTGTAAAGGCAAAGAAAATATAGTCAAATTATATCGATAAGTAAGGTATTTCAATTATTACCCATGTGATAATTATAAAGGAGTCACAAGCGATTTCAATTTATGAATGTCACGGGAATACGCCTAATTTTGATGTTGGTATGCACGTTTGGGGGCAAGTAGCTTATTTCGAGAGCTCGGTTGTCATTGTGAATCTAAAATTGATATTATATATTAATTATAGATGAGATTGATGCATATTTAAATGCTGACCTGCTGCTGTTTGGGGACTGGACTGGGGTATGACAATCGAAGCAATCATCATCAAGCACGGAGACGATTTAATTTTTGCGTCCACACCACACAATGTAATTGAGAAATTAATCAGACTGTGCGAAAAATTGCTCCGTCTGGGTTGCCCTTAGTTGAATTTTGAGCCAAAAAATTGTTTTATTGCAATATATTTATCTAATATCCTTGCCTCTATTGCCGAGATATAAAATAAAAATTATGTATTAGGTCTACAACTACAACTTTAAAATTACATAATTTTCGAAATATATAACAACGAACATTTGTAAAATAACAAAAAAAAATACTTAGTTACAATTGAACTGACCGTTCAACAGTAGAGCCCATATCGGTGGCATATTCTCTAATTCTAACTTTTTTGAATATATCGATATGAACAGCACTGGCCAAACTGTGGTATTATTTGTACACATTGACTTGTCAATTTAGCTCGCCTGATTCTTGAGGCAACTGTAAGTGTAAAGTTACGATCGGGGGGGCAATTTATAAATTTCGAGCGCTCGATTAGAAAATCTGTCTTGTATTTCAAAAACAGCCAAATGCTATTTTTGAAATACAAGCAATAGAAATTGGACATCTAGTAGTAGGTATTGACCACTTGTTTTCAATTCTATGAGTAGAATTTATATGCCTAGTAGTGGAGATATATTGAAAGGAGGCACACGAGATCGAGCGCTCGAAATTTAGAAATCGGCCCCCAGGAAGGGTCAGAGCTACCTATGTATTTAGTCACTAAGTGCGGTAAATATGCTTAAGTCCGCGGTAATTCCTCGCTTAAGGAAGTCCCACTCTATGATCTGTTTGCATCCGACATCCTTCACTCAGAATAAGTGTTTGCTCAAGTGCGTTTCAAGATTATACAAAGATAAGGTTATCGATTAACTGTCGTGGCGCTCAAAACTTTGTTGAAAGTTGTTTTAGGGTGGTATTATACAACTTCAATCGATAGTTATTATACCTACCTACTACCTATAATGTTACAATGATTATATTTACGAAAGGAAACACCAGCAAATATTGTAGGTATTCATTTTGAACCTCTACGTAAACGATTCATATATTTTGGAAATGTAGTATAGTTAATACTACATTTCCAAAATATATGAATCGTTTACCTATTTTCTGTTTAGTATGAGTTTCGAGCTTTCTTTCATTTATTTTATACATACATTAAACTTATATGTACAAGGTGTAACAATAATAGCATGCTTCCACCGCTGATAAGGAAAAAGTAGAAGAAATAATTTTATGACGCGAGAAAAAAAGACTATGGGCCCTGTCGTCCAAGTCGGCCAACCCTCCATACAAACGCCAAATTATTTTTTTGCGTCAAAAAAATGTTTCTTCTACATTTCCTAATCAGAACACGATACTGAATATGCATTTAAACGGATCCCCACTATTTGTGTAACACCCTGTATATTTTCTGCTTAAAGGACTCTTACCATGAATCCAACAAATTTTTCATTGCCAATAAAACTACAATATCATATTTAGACACTCTTTTTACAAGTACCGCTTAAAGAAATTTACTCTTAATACAGTACAGACAGTATAGTAGCTCGCCGTTTAATGTACACTCTTCCAGTTGTACTTGCACTGCATATTGACCCCATAAATGTAAACTAAAGTTTTACGGCAAGCGGTTAGGAAGTAGGAGATCTATTAAATTATCGACAAGTTTGTGCGGACAAAACTTACAGGTACAAGTACTCGTTAAAATTATGTCTGTTACCAGACTAAATGCTGCCAACAATGCCAACATGAACTCATATAGTCGTCCTTTGCTCGCTGAAGACATTGATTGACTTCACAAACAAAAATGTTAACGTTCTAAACAAACAAGATCGAACTAACCAGAAGGTTTTAGCGCGTACAGACTTCTATCAATCACTGTTACTGGATCTTCAGTTTCTACATTAAATTGTTGTTGACCATTAATAATTCATTTTGATGATAAGTGACGCGCACATTGACTGTGATAAAAAACACAACAAATGTAAAAATCCATGAAGAATAAAAAAATATTGGGCAAGTGAAAATCTTTGCCCAATAATTAATTCCTGGGTGTGCATGCGATCAGAAGAGTCTTTACTACATAATTGCAAAATGCTGGCATTAAAAAAAAACGTAGCAGTACGAGTAAAAAAAAAGAATTTCAAACAAAAGCACGCCGACAGCGACAACCAGCCAACCTGTCCGCATGCGCACATCAAAGAAAATCGAGCGGACTATGTCACAAGCAAGCGCCACCAAAGCTTGAAAGAGTTATGAAAAAAACAAATGCTGGTAATGTATAGCTACCTAATTGGTTTACCACCGGCCACCCCCTACTGGTCTCTTTATGCGGTCCTAATAGGCCTTAGAAATTCTATTGTAACAATACAAATGATGATGACAGTTGCTTCGAAGAACTAGTGTGTTGAATTTATTTGAATGACCGATAAAATAAGTAGGTAATTAAACTGATTAAAAATGCGAAATATGTAATTTATACCTCTAAACACACAAACTCGTTATATTTTTTGCAATAAATGCGTTGTTTAAAATAAATAAATGGGGCAGTTCATCCGTTTGCAGGTACGTTCTTTTTTTCAATAATAAAGAGAGAGAAACAAAATGTTACATCCTTACCACATACTATAACGGCTATTTTAAACATCGATCGTTTTTGATCAGTAACATTCACTAAGTAATATAAACCTAAACTGCCATGGTACCATTACCTCGTATTTCTCATACAAAATTACTTGACTATTTGACCGTCATTCTGCAGAAAACGACCAAATTCATTATTTTATAAAATTGATACCTTTACTTTGTGAAGTTATTCGCTTTCTGCTTTGTAAAAAAGGAGTTGGTAGTTTTTTGCACATCATTTTGTACTTTTAGTACGAGCAGGTTATATATCCACCGCCACAAATATTACAAACACGGTTTTCAGTAACTAAAAACAAATTATGAATGGAATTTCTGAGACAAACCAAACGTAACTGCTTTTAGTACTAAAGAAGATAATGTATTTTTATAACAAACTAACAGAACAAGAAAGTTACCTATAGCTACAATTACACATTTTCTTTTATGACTTCGATACGTGGAAGGCAAGTAGGAAACTTTTGCGACATCGTCCATTTATTGGCTGAAATTCGATTAAATGAATCGTGTCAGGTCGTACGTATTACGTAATTCCAACGGAATGGTCAAATATTAGTGGAACGTGATCTCAATAAAGAATACGTGATTTGATTGAACTGTTGAAAAATTATCAAATACGTTAGGTACAGTATGTAAATTTTCCGTTTCTTACAAATACTGACCAGGGTGCCGATTTTTTTAATTTCGAGTGCTCGAATTCGTGTAATTCCCTTCAATTTATCTTCACTACTAGGCATTTAAATTCTACGAATATAATTGAAAACGAGTGGTACCACTAGATTCCCAATTTCTATTGCTCGTATATCTAAAATATCAATTCGCCGTTTTCCCCAGACTTTCGAGTGACGAATTCGAGCGGTCTAATTTCAAAGATCATCCCCCTGTGTTTGAATATATCACACATATTTTATGTACTACTCGTGTTTGAGAAAGGCACTGGGTGTATGCTAGTTGTTATCTCCTAGATTCAATCTATATTCTCCGAAAATGTATTAACTGAACAGAATAATTAAGGTGAATGGAAGCCAATTGATTCTCACTTATTCTTCCCTCGACGCACGCACTCGTCACTCGCATGTATCACAGAACGTATAGTAATTTTCTTAAGGCCCCATAGGTTCGTGTTCTTCTCTCACTCCCACTGACCATAAGCGTGAGCGAGATGGATCTGCGTGCTCGGGACCGCGGATATCATGTTTGTGAATTTTAATTTGTTTTAAGTTTTAATGTTTACCGCATTTTTAGAGTCAATTTAATTTTTTTAGTTTTTGTGCAAATTGTTACATAATTTTTAAAGTGCATTTTAGACCTTTGTTCGTGTTTTTTTTCTATCGAGCGAAAGTCAAAAATTCAAGATTCGAATCGACGAAGTCACTAAAAAAATCCTTAAGATTGCTAATTAAATTATTGCCAACTGTATTGTGATAAAAAAGCGGTACGATTTTCGAAAACTCCGCTCTCTGCACTTACCTACCTTATTAAGAATGCGATACGACTCAGCGGGATGAATAGTAGAACTATGACCGTCGCATGAAGTATTTTAAAACTAATGTTTAATTTTTACGAATACCAAGTTTCATTTTAGGCGAAATAAAAAATTGCCGAGATCAATTTGCCCAATCGGCTTAAAATTTGACAGTTTAAAAAACTTGCCTTCGAAACGTATTTGCGGCTCAAACTACCACTGTTTGAATTCCGTAACAATGTTTATTGATCAAAGGCTGACGTACTACGAGCAATCCCAACAAAGCTGATGGCGTTTGACTGTCATCAAAAAATAAAACGAAACGGTAACGCTTTTCGGAACTTTCATCCGCACGTTTTTAAATTTAGAATTGTGAGCCGGACTTTTTAAACGGCTACTGGCATCCTAAGCATTTATTAGACCAACCTATTTTTATTTGTAAACCGCTAATGGCTTAACGGAAATCTCACTGAACTAAATGGCAAGAGGAATCTGAGAAGAGTATTTTTTACTAGACTTAAATCGACCGGGATATAAACCGTGATTACCTTTTATATTGTTTCCGAGCTCCCGATATTTCGACACAGTTACATGCATCTTGTTCACGGGTAAGATGCATTTAACTGCGTTTCGCAACCGCTTTCCGGTACCTTAAAGAAACCTGACCTTATAGAGGTAAGCTAAGCTAAACAATTGCAGGTCTTGCAGCAGGTACTGGTTTTTACGAAAGCGTCTACCATCGAGCCGTCCAATCTAAATAGTAGGTTACTCTAGTTTCCTCGTGATGCTTTCTTCTACCGAAAAGAAACTGGTAAATATCAAAGTATATTTCGTGTATAAATTTCTAAAAACTTGAGAACTGGTCCCAATTCCAGAACTCCGAACACTGAAATAATTATTAAAAAAAATATATTCTAAGCGTTTTCTGCACTGTTCAAACCACACCAGAGGTGCTTGACACTGCCCTGGTTTAACAAAGCAAATCCAGTGGCTATAGGGGATCGTGGAAACAAAACAAATGAACGCAGAGGGGCCACCCCATACTATGCATGCAAAAAAACGTTAATTTAATAACATACTTATTCAGCCTTCATTCTAATATTCCAAGGGTATCTAGAAGAGCAGTAAAATACATAAGTAGTAAGCAAATTAAAGTTTTGCACATTATTTTTAACTAAAAACGGGACTTATCGGAGATCAAGTTCAAAAAACTCGCGCAGCTAGATGTCGATATCAACTTTAGACAGTCTTTCTCGGATTATATGTTATCTGCTGTTAAGTTTATTAGAATAGTAACTAGCCACTTAGTGATATTGCAATAAAAAATAAAAATGATGTAAGTTTGAAGGTGCAGTATTAGTTGAAGAGTAAAAATATCTGGCCCTGTATTATGTAAGTAATCTGTGACGTAGGCTCGTGGCGGCGGCGGTTGTGCCGCCCGTCGACTGAACACGCTGCGGCTAATAGCACATTAGAGCCATCTCGGCAGCGCAGCTTTAAATATTAACGCCTCAGGCCACCGCACAGCCTCCCTTAAAAAGACTTTTTATTTGTGGATAACGAGATCTCGCTCCTACTGCATAATGAGGTTTCTTATATCTCTGTAATGAGTTTCATACGGTTATTTATTAATGTTTTTAGAGCTAATAAAGGTGTGGCCGGAGTATTGAGAGATCGGGCTTTATAGCTATTTATGAGTTCCAGAGCTCTCAGGGGATATTCATCGTAAGCCACTCTGTTATGAGCCAGTAAATTCATCATAAAATACTCAGAGTAGATAATCTAGTACCTAATAGTTAACATTGTAGATGTAAATGAACAATACAATAAATAGAACGGTTGTCATATTTAAATTTGTGGTTAAATCATTCTAATTATTATTCCATTAAATTAGTAATCGTTTTAATAAAAGAAGCCCTGAATAAAAAAAATAAAGCCCAGCAACAAAAAAACTCGAAAAAAAAGCTTTGTATATACTCAACCCATTTACCATGAAATTAACGATACGAAGAGGTAAAACCATTCCAAATGTAAATCGTAACATATTCGCGTGATGCTCCCCGCACCGCCGAACGACAACCTCCATGCATATTTATGATTCAATATGCGAGCGCCACTCATTAGAACGTTTAATTTGACGCATGTTTGACGCATAAAATTCCTCTGAAGTATTTGCTAACATTACCTACTAATTACCGTTTCAATGGTAAAGCTCATGATCCATTGAGTAGGTTACAAATCGATGGGCGAGGACATTTCTCCAATACATACCAACATAGGTAATATAGGTAAACTTGGGATTAATTTCACGTTCGGGCATTGTACAGTCAGCATCAAAAGTAACGTATCAGACTATGCGTCAAAAGTATCTGCAATTCTCTAATAGCTTAATAAAAAGGGATATGTCTATATAATTATGTAGTTAGAACAAGACGTAGGATAAACTTAATAGGGAGACTCCCTCTGGTCGCATAACAACTTTTGTCATATTTTTAATTGTCATAACACTTTATGCATAAAATTGTATAACTAGGTTTTTGTCATAAAACTAAAAAAAAATTATAGTCATAAATTTAATACGCTTAAAATTTTAGGTTAGGTTCGTTAATTAATGCACAAAAAATATATGATAACTGACATATATGTCATCAAATATTATGGCTAAAAATGTATGACACAATATAATATGACTTTTCATTTGTGCGCAATGATTTTTTATTTATTTAGAAACAAACAGTCTTATACAAAAAGAGTAGATGCATAATGTTTTAATTTTAGACCTATAGTTTCCTAAATTTGTTATAGAATTTTACAATGAAAAACAGCGAGTAACTAATTAATAAATTACATTAAGATCAACAAGTGATACATAAGTGATGCTTATCCATATATAATAGTAATGATGATTATGATACAAGTTGTTATGCGTATCAAAGATATGACTTAAATTTTTTATGCAACCCAATATGGACCCCTTAATAGGGACACATGTTAAATTTTATAACGAAATCAAGTTAAATACCTATATAGAAAATGAGCAGTATATCACAATAAATTGGACACTTAAATAATATATGGAAATGATAAAAAATATAAGAACTCAAAGTTTTAAACAGTACGTTTTTTTAACTTCCTGAAAGTATAAAAATGATGGTACCATTCGATTTCTTAAATAAAACTAATGTACCGACTTGTCATACGACTGTTCAACTGTACGCTTAAGAAAGAGATTGACTATTTTAAAATTGTCTAAAAGATAATAAACATTTAATTACAAAATTTTGAAGGTCGTGGATTTTACTCTGAATTAATTATATCGCCTAACGAGGAACAACGTTGTTGTTGCTAACTTCATTTCGCTATCACGCTGACATTTTTTTCGAAGCAATTACGATCGTTATTAAACTTGTTTCCGATCCGTGATTTTACATTTCGCGAAACTTTTGCAATATCTCTCGTTCTTTACATATTCAGCAGTGAAATTTACGTGACAAACAATGCCCTATTAGGGGACAATGCGAATGTCTTTACATTGTTACATATAGAGGACGGTGCGGTGCGCGGCGGCGGGCTGGCGCGGGAGGCGCGGCGGCCGCACGTCACGCCGAGAGTCAAAGGGCGGCCGTCGACGGTCGGTGCTGATTTACGACGAGGACCTGTGGCTGGCCGTGTTTAAAATGAAAATTATACACGGCCCACGCTGCGAGGGCGCGACCTTTCTCCCGTAAAGTAACTAATTTATGAACTCACGATACTCCACTAGAGATGCCTGCGCTTCGCTCTTGAAATTTTAACCACCACCGCTGCTGTGAAGCTGTTGAATATTTAATACAAAGCTACACATCTTGAGTTTCGGTTAGATCGATAGGTACTTTTAGTTTTTAAAGTTTTGCAATGACATTCGCAGTTTTCGCACCTGGTACAACAATGAATCGTAGTGCCGTCTAAGTTGCCCTATTCGAGTTGGGTGTGTAGTTTTGCTTTGCTAACTGGAATGCTTCTACGTCATATTAAACTTGCTACAGAGATATCTCACAAGAAATTCAGCTAACAATCTGTTATATTTATTCTATTGCTACGAGTATAATGTCACTTACATAATAGGCTTTAGTACAATTAACTTAAATGAGATGCATGCCTATAGTGCATGTTTAGTAGTAAGTCAACACAAGTTGACCGTCCGTGCTGCGACCTCACTCCACATCACATACAGAATCCTTAATTAGATAACAATACCCACGGTCCCACATGGATACTATATACATTCGTAATATGTATAACGTCAGAGTCATATTAATACATTTACATACTTTATAAATATTTATTATTTAAGCTTCTACACAAAATACTTTTAGGTTCTGAGACGTTATCCAAGAGGTTAGATTCGCATCCCACTAACCCGGTGTTAACCGGTTACCAAGCGTCAAATTATACTGGTAACCATGGCAACACAAGTTTAACGTTTTATTATTCATGTACTCTTGTTACTTAATTTTCGTTAAGTTTTCGCTATATATAATTTACATTAAAAAATGTTGAAGCCAAGTAATTTTTGTAAGTAATGGGGTTTTTTTTACACTTGGCAGTTTCATGGATTAAAGATAAAGAATGTCTTATTACAAAATACACACGCCTTCAGAACTCTGTGTGTGTGCGCACTAGGAAGCGATTTAATGAGCACTTAAGAATTTTGTATTAAGAACTTAACTTTTAACAAGAAATCCTTAAGTCACATTACTGTGTAAAGGATGAATCTTTTCAAAAATCAATCATAACGAGTTAATAATTACGATACCTGTTACATATTTAGACGATTGTTTTCTTATTCGGCAAGTTTGAATTCAGAGTACATCAACACAATGTGTTCAGTACCCCTAGTGTAACTGTGATCGACATCATAACGTGACGAACGCGTTTGCGTTAAGTCTCATTTTGTATAGGATTTTAAGGTTCCAAAACGTCCCGCTTGGCGCGCTCTTTCGAAATCCAATACAAAATGAGACTAAACGCAAACGCGTACGTCACGTTTGGAAATCGAATTTATTTACACTAGGGGTACTGTTCTCAATATACCCACACAATTATTAATTTAATAACGGTCCAACGGTAGCAGTCGGAACCTGCCAGCTGGCCTAGGTAAGGGCGATTACCCCACACACTTCTGCGCCTGACCCGGAATTTTGATTAAGCGTTAACTAGATTACACTAAGGGTAAATTGAGACTGTTTCTTAAACTACTAAACAGTTAATAGTGTTTGCCAGAAACTTGCGAGTTTACTTATTTGCTCGCTGACATCGGCTATGAGAGTTATGGCGTAAGTTTCGCTATACTGGCTTCGCGTAATCTGAGGCCCTAAGCTATGCAAATTGCGATACAAATCTGCACACCGTTTACTGAACATGTTCGTGTCGTAGTTTTAATATGTATAATAGTTAACCCTTCCCTGAATATACTAAGAAGTTATGTTGTCCATAACAGTTTACAAAATTATTTTATTCATTAATAGTTTTTAGTTGTTTAGAAAAGTATCCGACTTGCAATAATTGAAACCAACTTTAGCCACGTTTTTTGAATAAATAGTTTACTTCAAACCGGCAGAAGGAAATTTCATTGTCTTATCCAAGAGTAACGTAGGTAAAAGCACATCTTCAAATTAGTACCAGTACCTAGCAAGTAAACTCCCATCCGCCTTGCTTCCCATATATAAATACTTAGCGCTCTACTAATACTAATTTGTTCAGTGTCTAAATATGTAACATTTTCAGCGTTGAACCTTGTATTGGTGCAACTAGAACAATCCATATAAGTTTTTTATCGTAAAATTGTACATATATCCCAGTTAGAGTTAGCCTTTTTCTTGAAAACATTTCTTAGTGATTCTCTGTGATGTGTACAATTTTAGCACTTCTTTTGCAAAATGAATATGAACTGCATATCTGCTAAGTTACCCCAGTATGTGACACCATACGCCAATAGAGAATATACGTTGCCGTAATACGCACTAATAACGATATCTTCAAAACACGTTTCAAATAATATAAATAATGCGTGGCATTGACTGGAAATTTTGCTATTAATCCCTTTATATGATATTTCCTGGATAATAGAGGATCTATTTATAAACCTAAGATACTTATGTTGTATATTTATTTTAGCTTAATTCCAGACTCCATCACATTCAAATTTGTCGGAATTGCCTTGTAGTTTCTGAATTGCTTAAGGTTAGTTTTACTTTTAAGTTTGTTGTTTCTATAACCAAGTAACAACTGACTTTATAGTTTTACTAAGATTTGTGCAAAAAGTGCAGTATATTGTTTAACCGGAAAATAAAATTGTTGCATAATTCATCGATAATATTAGGTAAAATATCCGGTGCGCTGTTTCTAAATCCCATACAAAATGACACTTAACGCAAACGCGTACTTGACATCACGTTATCGAATAAATTTACACTAGGGGTACAGAAGTATATTAAGTATAATGGTGTACAGCACTACAGCACCATCGATAGGCAAATCGGCTAATTATTTAATGTAAGTCTGTTGGTTTTTCAGGGATAATTATTTATCACGTGAACCGATTTCAACAAATTCGACCTAGTAACTAGTAGACTTTGAAAACATTTGTGTCCTGTTTTAGGCGTTTCTGGTTAACTTCCCACTTCATTTTCAGTGGATTTTGCCTAACTTGTTATCGCAACGTAGGCTGTAAATACATTACTCTATAAAACTATTAAAATTTACGTTATTACATATGATAACATTAACCCGAATGGCACATGGTGCTCAGTTTTTAATTCCCTTAAGTAACAGAGTGACGTGAACGTGTTGTTCTTTATTATGCCACCGACATCCAGATTATCAGTTTTCACATACATAATATAACATCATTGTATTGGCGCCAGCGAGACGCGCGATAACTAAATGACATCATTTATATCTCAGTCATCATTCTGATGTCAGTGTACTTTCGAATTAGCCTGCATATTTACAATGGCAGAGCTAGCCAAGGTAAAAGTTGGCTCATCAGAGAAAAATCACGAAAATAAGTGTAATTAGGGTTCCGTAGCCAAATGGCAAAAAACGGAACCCTTATAGATTCGTCATGTCCGTCTGTCTGTCCGATTATGTCACCGCCACTTTTTTCCGAAACTATAAGAGCTATACTGTTCAAACTTAGTGAGTAGATGTATTCTATGAACCGCATTAGGATGTTTACACAAAAATTTTGGGAGTTTCACTGAAACTCAAAAAATCTTTTTTCATCAAACCCATACGTGTGGGGTATCTATGGATAGGTCTTTAAAAATGATATTGAGGTTTCTAATATCATTTTTTTCTAAGCTGAATAGTTTGCGCGAGAGACACTTCCAAAGTGGTAAAATGTGTCCCCCCCCCCCCCCCCCCCGTAACTTTTAAAATAACAGAATGAAAAATCTAAAAAAAGTACATATATGATATACATTGCCATGCAAACTTCCACCGAAAATTGGTTTGAACGAGATCTAATAAGTAGTTTTTTTTAATACGTCATAAAATTAAAAAAAAATTTTTTTTCATCAAACCCATACGTGTGGGGTATTTATGGATAGGTCTTCAAAAATGATATTTAGGTTTCTAATATCATTTTTTTCTAAACTGAATAGTTTGCGCGAGAGACACTTCCAAAGTGAAAAAAATTGTGTCCCCCCCCCCCTGTAACTTCTAAAATAACAAAATGAAAAATCAAAAAAATATATATGATATACATTACCATGCAAACTTCCACCGAAAATTGGTTTGAACGAGATCTAGTAAGTAGTTTTTTTTAATACGTCATGAAATTAAAAAAAAAATTTTTTTTTTCATCTAACCCATACGTGTGGGGTATCTATGTCGTGGATAGGTATTCAAAAATGATATTCAGGTTCCTAATATAATTTTTTTTCTAAACTGAATAGTTTGCGCGAGACACTTCCAAAGTGAAAAAATGTGTGTCCCCCCCCCCCCCCTGTAACTTCAAAAATAACAGAATGAAAATCTAAAAAAATATATGATATACATTACCATGCAAACTTCCACCGAAAATTGGTTTGAACGAGATCTAGTAAGTAGTTTTTTTTTATACGTCATAAATGGTACGGAACCCTTCATGGGCGAGTCCGACTCGCACTTGGCCGCTTTTCATTTTTATAATATTTAGATAATATTAAAATCGCTCCTTCATAATATCCTAGCTTTAGGAACGCCGGACGTCTTAAGTCTAAATCAAAATATGGAATAACTAATTTGTCAATTTGTCATGTCTTAAGTCTAAATCAAAATATGGAATATTAACCTGTGATGCACAAAACATAAGTGATATGGAGACTGCCGCTATTTTTACCAAAACCTTCCTTTACCTATGCTAAATAAATGCAAGTTCAAATGCTGAATTGATTAAATTTTATAATGTTTAAACATTTAACCAAGAATAAAGCTTAGTCGAGAAAATCGCTGAATGTATCTTAGCCGATATCTAGTGTGTAGTTGTTTCTCATGCGGTTATCGGCCGACTTAGGCTTTCAAAGATATTATCACCAGCTCGTGAGCTGATACACTCGACCCAGTTCGAAAAACACTTTCAAAGCACACTTTTGTTCTTAAATAAAACTGAGGTAAAGCTCCAGTCAGATGAAACAAAGTACTTGAGTCACATGTCTGTGTTCGGGTTAGAAAGTAGGTCGTAAAAAGGAGTTTAAACGGAGGTAGGCGCATTCCATAGCCGGGAACTAGAGTTGTTATTCCGGAACGCAAGCGAATTGGACGCTCAGGTTAACCTCTTTTTTTTTGTTCTCTCTATCTCGAGGTTACAGTACTATGGTTTTCCCTTTGTGTTCGATTGGCCTACACTAAGCAAGCAATGGGAATACACGACAAGGTAGGAATGGTGTAAATCAGCGCGTCCATAAGTCAGTTGAGTGTCCGTAAACTGAATATTTATGACGCAGCCTCGGTGCGATGTACCTACATTAAACACGCCACGAAGACTTGCGTCAAAACGATTTTGCATATTTTAGTCTGGGCACCTACTTAATATACTGCAAGTTAGGAACGGAGATCACTTGTGGCATCTGGGTCACCTTTGGAAATTTCCGCACTAACTCAATGTTGCATATTGATGACGTTTCCTTTCGAGTGCCACAAACATGAATAGGAAACCAAAAGGGCTGCCATTCAGGACGTAAATCCATAGGTACGAGTAAGCGACCGTCGCCTCGCAACATCAGAGTTGCAAAAAATCACTCTGATTGTCATTTTACGAGTTGTCATTAGAACAAATCAAATTTCAAGTCGTTCGATAGTCGAGTCGAGAGTCGATCTTTGTAATCTTATTATGAAACGATTTTCAACCAGAAGCATGCATTTCAATTATCAGATTTTTTCAACCAGTAATGTCACTGTTGACGGCGGACTGATCAAATCCATAACTATTTCATAACAAGAAATTACTATCTGAATAGGCCTCCTTCGCTCGATTTATCAGTGTAGTGAGAGTAATTTCAGTGTCTTAAAACACATTTCTAAATGATTTTACTAACCTTTTTCCATTGTTACGTGTACGTTTCGATGTTACGTTAGTTTCTACCGGAATGGGTTGGGATTGTAAATAAAACAAGTACAAAATTTACCCCGTTAAAGTTTAAAGGATCGGTAATGTCAGCAGAGTGATAGATGTAAGTTCACTCGTTTTGCTCTAATAGCGGGAAACAGCGGGTGGGAGCTGTTGAACGATGTATGTATTTTGTTTTTCAATTGTTACTCATTCAATGGACACGAGATGTCCTTGTTAAAGTTGTTCATTGTTGTAACTTTGCAGAAGTAAGCGTTTACGTGCACCAAGTTTATCTTAATTGTTCAGCTCCCCAAACAAGCACAATTCATTTTGGGCCTTTATTTTTAATTTATAAAATGTTTTATGAATCATGAAAAAGTAAGCGTAGGCAGGTTATGTACACCTAATTTTGTGAGACAAATATCATTGATTACATAATCCTTAGCAGGCATGGTACTTCAAAAAGGACATATTTATTTGCAGATATCGTGTGTATAACAACATAAGTAAGTATAAAAAAGTTCTCAACGTCTAATAAAAAGGGTATTTCGCTAGCATTAGCTATGAAAAGGTAAGTTAACGAAATAAAGGGCATAAGAGTTATGATATCCTTATTAACTATATTTTATTTTATTGGAGAAACAACAGAAGCAAGTACAATAATAGTATAAGTGATAAGTTATACATTGCAATAGACGTGCACCTACCTCCTAAAAACGCTCTCACTAAGAACTATATATAATATAGGTAAGGTAATGCTACAGTAAACTATGCTAAAC
The DNA here is from genome assembly GCF_033807575.1 of Cydia pomonella. NCBI lineage: Eukaryota > Metazoa > Arthropoda > Insecta > Lepidoptera > Tortricidae > Cydia > Cydia pomonella. The sequence continues at coordinate 13,597,535 of NC_084712.1, forward strand.
TTAACGCGCTCTAGCGACTAGATGGCAATGATACAAATTGTACGAAGATACTAAGTTGTCTCAGCTAGTATTTCAAGGATTTGTTTTTTGAAACTTACTCTACTTGTATTGAAAATGTCTGCGGCCGTGAACATTTTATTGTATGAATTGCAAAGACGGCGCAAAGGTGCGCGTAGCCCAGCGTTAGTTGAGCAAGACGGGACGGCGAACAAGGCATTAGAACGGGCAGTGCTGCGTGAGGGGACCCTAAAGCGTATGTTGTCAAGCAGCTCCGGGCAGTCGTACTTATCACGGCAAATGTTGTGGAGAACCAACATATCAGAACACGTGCGCCTTGACTCCAGGGAGGGTAACTTATAATGTTTCAATAATTTACAGTAGGACATACGTTTGCCAGTTAGGCGTCTATGTGTAGCCCGCAAAAACTTTTTTTGGACCATTTCAATTGCTTTCGAATACTTGGAATAAAAAACCGGCCAAGAGCATGTCGGGCCACGCTCAGTGTAGGGTTCCGTAGTTACTCTTCCGTCACAATAAGCTAAACTGGAGCTTAAAGTATAGTAAATTGTTAACCAAGGGATGAAACGGTACCTTTCACCCGAGTTAAACAAATAGGCAAATTTGCATAATCAGTACCTAATTAAAGTAAGTCTTTTTACTATGAAGGGAAAACTTTTTGCGATAACTCAAAAACAGCTAAACTGATCATGTCCGCTATAGTTTTCATTTAATGTCTTTCTTAAGCTCTACTTCCACGATTTTTTTCATATTTTTTGGACCTATGGTTCAAAAGTTAGAGGGGGGGGGACACATATTTTTTTTCTTTCGGAGCGATTATCTCCGAATATATTCACTTTATCAAAAAATGTTTCTTGAAAACCCCTATTAGTTTTGAAAGACCTTTCCAACGATACCCCACACTCTAGGGTTGAAGCGAAAAAAAAATTTCACCCCCACTTTACGTGTAGGGGAGGTACCCTAAAAAAAATTAAATTTTTAGATTTTATTGTACGACTTTGTCGGCTTTATTGATTTATATATCCATGCCAAATTTCAGCTTTCTAGCACTAACGACCACGGAGCAAAGCCTCGGACAGACAGACAGACAGACAGACAGACAGACAGACAGACAGACAGACAGACAGACGGACATGGCGAAACTATAAGGGTTCCGTTTTATGCCATTTGGCTACGGAACCCTAAAAAGGGTTCCAAACAATTGAGGCATATTCCAAATGAGGTCTAACAAGAGCTTTGAATAATAGAATGTACGTGGATGACTTTTTAAACACTTTTGCTGTTCTTAAAACAAATCCTAACATTTGGTATGCTTTAGAGATAATTCGTTCTATATGACAGTTAAAATCAAGTTTATTGTCAAATAATATTCCTAAGTCTCGTACAGATGACACCTTTGTGATGGGTGTGTTACCAATCCTGTATTCAGAGTCAATTACTCTTTTTTTATTTTTCGTAAAACACATGTGCAAACATTTATCACCCGCTAGTTGAAGTTTATTTTTATGGCAGTACGAAGTAAAGTTGTTGATGTCATCTTGAATTGAGTAAATGTCATTATGAGATTTTACTGATTTAAATATGTTTAAGTCATCTGCATACATTAGAATACTACAGTTATTGAAACACTCCTTTATATCATTTATAAAAATTATGTACAACAAAGGTCCCAAAATGGACCCTTGAATTACCCCAGAAGGTACAGTTGTGGAGTCAGACCTAAACCCATTCACGGTAATGACTTGGGTTTTGTTAGAAAGGTACGACACGAACCAGCGTAGGAGGTTTCCCCGGATGCCATTGTAAGCCAGTTTTTCCAGAAGCAATAAATGGTCCACCTTGTCAAAAGCTTTTCTGAAATCAGTGAATATCACGTCAACCTGTGCTCTTTTATCCATAGATTCTAGTAGGTAGTTCGTGTAAAGTGTAAGATTAGTGATTGTAGATTTACCTTTCATGAAACCATGCTGCTCAGGGATTATAGCATTAACAAGCGAGGGATACAAAAGGTCATGTATTAAGCTCTCGAATACTTTAGGGATGCAAGATTGCACTGATATAGGTCGATAATTAGTAATATCAGCACGTGACCCATTTTTATGAATTGGTGTGACATAAGAAGTTTTCCACTGCTCTGGAAAGATGCCTAAACTTAGGCATTTATTAAATATGATGTATAACGGATTAGTAAGCGCCTTGGCAGAGTTTTTAATAAGTATAGGGCTGATTTTATCAGGACCGATTCCCTTATTTGTGTCGACTTTTAAGAGTTTCTTAAAAATATATGATTGCTTAATATATAAATTTGATAAGTTAGGTGCTCCCTCGCGCTGTGGTAGATTGGTCAGAACGTCATAGTTTATGTCACCCTTAGGCTCAAATACAGAAAAAAAGAACTTAAAGAATAGATCTACAATTTGTTTAGGTGTTGATGCAAATTCATTATCATGAAACATATATAGTTTCGGGATAGCTAGACAAACTTTTTTTTTGAGATGACACATAGGACCAAAATGCCTTGATATTACGTTTTAAAGAATTTTCCGTGTTAACAGTAAAGGTATTAAAACATTCTACCATTAATATTTTGCAGCGAGTGCGAAGAAGTGAGTATTCTTGATAATCGGCGAGCGATTGATAGATCTTCCATTTGCGCCAAACTCTTATTTTCCTATTTAAAGTGCTAATAAGTGCCGGGGAGAACCATTTTGGATATTTAGAGTTTTTTATGTGTTTAAGTGGAATTAATTTGTCAATAACATCAAACAGTAAATTGTAGAATCGCAGTATATAGTTACAATATTTTGTGTTTCTGGGATAATATCGATACGTTATTATGTAAAATTTCCTTTTTTTCGAAACAAAACGTTTTTACTTCGAAGTTAATGTTTCTTTAGATAAAATATTTTATTTAATTTAACAACAGACTGAATTAAAAAGTTGGAATACTAGGAAAACTAATACATTAAAAATACAGAAAACTAACTGTAATTCTAAACAGGTGTTATAGCGAAGCGAAAATGTTGACACAGGCCGGGGATTGAGGAATGGTTTTGAGACAGGTTTTTGTTATTCTAATCCGATATCTAAAAAAGATATGTTTAAACAGCTTCCAATAAAAATATGCCTATAAGATGTGAGCAGCTCCCTCGATCCCTCATGGACCCCAACGTCAGACCATCGTTTTGACAAAAATGGGACCAATTAGAAAGTATTAATTTTGAATACTGAATTATTTTCCATATTAGTTCAGAAATGACGGAGTACTAAGGTAGCAAACATTAAAGGGTAAAAAAACGACAAATACATAACCGAACCACCAACCTCCTTATTTTAAAAATATTGAAGTCGGATAAAAATATTTACAACACGCTTGCTCATATCATAGAGCGTGGTATTTCACACAGATTTAGGGCTAAAGGCTTGAAGCACTGTTTAGCCACTCATATCAGCTCGTACTCGTTCAGCGCCACTTATATCAGCGGTACATTCGATACCGAGTAATAGCTTCTTTCCTGTAAATATCGATATCAACACTTAGATATTTCTCGTATGGTTGCAGAGATAAGCCACCGCGTCATGAAACTTTTCTTTCCATCTGGTTTTTGGCCGACACCAACCGGTTTTGTCCTTAAAACCGGTTGGTTTACTCGCGTTTCACACAAAAAAAAATAGAAAATTTGGGTGATGTACGGCACCCTTGGAAAATTGCCTGTGCGCCGCGCATCGGGATTTTATTGACTATCGATAACAATTTTACACATACCTTCCTTATTGCGAAATGTACTTTTGTTAAAATAGACCACATTGCCAACCTTCTAACTCTCCAAACAACAATGTACGTGTGCAATCCCGCGTGTAAAATATCATTCCTTCAAATTCATGCGTAATGAATGCCAGCGAAGCAATTACATGGGCCGATGGGTCGCTTCATTATCGTGCTTTAGTAAAAGTAGAGTAATGAGCAGTAAATCATACTGCAATTCGTTAAGCCAGTAAATAGTAATGGTGGTTATCCCGGTGAGATGAGAATATCTCCAGCGGGCAGGCAGAGCACCGCCCGCCATTAAATCCTGTCCGCAGTTAGCTAAGCTTCAGTAGTGCTACATAACCTGCGTGGACAGTATTAAAATAAGTTTTTCTATGTGTACACAGTAATATCCAAATATATTAACAGTCGTGTTATATAGATACTAACGTACAACACACAAATTGCCCCGGATGAAATGGGTCGCTTTATGTCCTTGTTGTATAATCTATAAGATAAGATAAGATATTTGCTTGCAAGATTTGCTTATTACAGTGAGATAAGGCCTACCAACTGATCAGCTAAGTGTGTTGCTATTAATACCTACATACAATAACAAATACAGTCTATTTTTATTTTGGCGTAAACATATTTAAGTAAAAATCATAATTGTATTACAGAATTGTTTCATTTATACCGTTTTGACGACCGGTCTGACCTAGTGGGTAGTGACCCTGCCTATGAAGCCGATGGTCCCAGGGTTCAAATCGAGGGATGAGCACGGATATTTGTTCCTGATTCATAGGTTTTTCTATGTTTTTCAGTATTTATTAATATTTATATATTATATATATTGTTTCGTTGTCTAAATACGAGTACCCACAACACAAGCCTTATTGAGCTTACTGTGGAATTTTAGTCAAGTTGTGTAATAATGTACGTTACTATTTATTTAAAAACATTTTTTTGAAAAAAATATGTTTAAGTGCCATAAAAAATAATATGAATAATTTATATATGTCTTGGATAAAAAACGAAAAGTAATATTCATAACTTCATAGTTTTGGACCACCCTAATATCCTTCAGGAACAGAAAGTTGAATTCCTAAAATGTTGAATTCCCAAAATGTTGAATTCCCAAAATGTTGAATTCCCAGAAAGTTGAATATTTTTAGTTTCGCAAAATGTTGAATTCTTATAATGTTGAATTCCCAAAATGTTGGATTCCCAGAAAGTTGAATATTTTTAGTTTCGCAAAATGTTGAATTCTTATAATGTTGAAATATCAAAAAGTAGAATTCCCACAACGTTGACTTTGTGATATCCTAGGAAAGTATAAATTTTGGGATTTTATCTTTATGAGAATTCAACTTTCGCCTCCTAAATGCTCAAAGAGTTACCTCGATTACTTATAGATCTCATAATGTAACCGAAGACCTTTGAAATTCTTCTCATCGCTGGTCTGCCATAGTCTAGTTTTACTTTATTAGGCGTCAATTATGGAAATTTCAATTTAAGATGCTGTAATACCGAATCATGACTCGTTTCTATAGGCACTTAGTAGTTACTGCAAATCCTCTTTAGATAACGTTGCGTAATATAATATAACGTAGCCTAATATTGCTTCCTAGTTAAGTGATAGGTATCAGCAGCGAGAACTGACAAATTTAGCATACAATTACATTGCATTTTTTATTTATGTATACAAGTTAGGGAAAGGAGGTCCAAAGCGGGTAAGGTGACGAAGGCCTAAAGTTCTAGTCCTAGTTTATCTTTGATTTGCAAAAAAATTGCATTTGTTTCCGACAGAAAAGTTCGGTTTAAAGAATTTTATTTCTCATAAGAATTTTTTACAATTCACTTACATGAGAATTAGGAGTAAATAAGTTAACAATGTACGGGTGAGCGTATGCATGCATATTTACATTCACACAATATTAACAAGTGCCTTAAATTACCTTAAAATATATACATATCTACAGTTTTCATTTAGTGTAACTACGCAAAAGGCAAAACATTATATCTGCACTAAATGCGGGTAGTAAATTTACCTTAGTAGGATTAATCTTAGGTGTAAGAAAATAAATCTAGCCATACGCGACCATATACCGCTCAGTACAAAATATAATTAGCGCAATTTTAGTATTTTTGTAAATTTTTATTGGTAAAAAATGTGATCATATAATGTTATTTACTTTAGCGTATTTGTCGCGGAGATCGCGAAGTCTGTTATTGTGGTATGTATCATATCTGTCACTCTTAGCGTAATTTTCACTGGTAACACTGACGATCGAGGTCGGCTAGTGATATAGGAGACGGGAGAGAAAGATGGCGGGTACAAGTGGAGAAAGGCGATCTGAGTGCTGGGAGGTAACAGGTGGTGTGGCGCGTGCAATCGCGTACAGGAGACTCTTGGTAAGCGAAACATATCTATATTCTGATATTTATATATATATATATATAATATATGGATATTGCAGTGACCTTGAGTTAACGACTACCCTGAGAAAGAGCTGAGTTGAAGAATTGATTGATATTCTTTGTGTGTAGCTCGAGTTTGAATGTAACAAGTGAGGTGGCTGGAGTTTATCGGTTTGAGTTACTGGAGGTTATTTATGGAGGCTGATGGATGAGCTGTAGGGGTTGTTGTGGAGGCTCGTCGGGGACCACATGGTCCCCACCTCAGTACTCATCGCATGAGGAGAGTATACAAGTCTGCGGGATGCACGATGAGTTCTCTTGTGGAGATTCAGTTGTGCCGTGCATCCACCGATAATAGCCACGGGACTTGGGGCCCTTCTAATTTTCCCCGAGAGTGTTGAGGTTACATTCATAACAAAGAGATACGAGATTGAGAGGAGATGGAATTGTGCGCCCATCGAGTGTTAATTCATGGTCGGTGCAGTAGCTATATTATGTTGTGCTTTGTATATGTGTAGATCCATGTAGCGAGGTTATTATTACATCCCCCTGAGAGTAAATCTCCGCTACATGTTTTGGTGGAGTTGCTTAAAAATCTGTCAGTTGCGGTTCACGTGTTTGGAATGATGAGAGTTGTACTCAATGTTGAAATACATTCCTTATGGTACTGGATTTTTTTTTTGGTTTGGGTATGCCCATGGCGGTGCGTACACATGGGATAATTATGACCCATTGTGGTGCGTACACATAGACAGTAATATTACCAAGCCATGAAGAGAATGTGCATATCGCGAGTTTTTTACACGGTGAACCGGCAGACAGAGGAATTCTTGTTTTTATTTCATATTAATCAGCATTTATTTGCGTAGGTTGTGTTATAATATACCGTATAATATATACCGTGTTTGAAAATAATTTATACGGGAGCGGTAATTACGCTTTTTACTCTAGCGACACTGAATTTAGTCTCTGACCACGTTCAGAAACACGCCAATGTTTACGTTTTCGGTCAAATTCATGTGCAAGTTTATTTAGTAAATTTGTCACTCAGCGCACGTTTTCTCGTTAATTTTATTACTACAACATTATTTTTATTGTGTAACGAGGAAAATATATATATTGAAACATTTACTTGTATATTATTTTCCCCATGGACATTATTTACGTTACGGAATATTTATTGTGTTTGGTACGGAACGGTTAGATATTCGGTATGACAGACCGACGATCGATTGGTCGTGTCGTGTAGAGAATATTTAAGATAGAGTGAAGTTTAGAAATTAGTCTATGGTTTGGTTATGGTTTATTAGTTTTGTAAGCTTACCCGTTTTTGTGAATTGTGATTTGTGATAAAAGTTTGATATAGAAGTAAAAACGAATAAAAGTGTGCAATTACTTAATTAAGGAGTGCCGAAGAGTGGAAGTGGACTGCTATACAAACCGTTGTAAGTAATAGATTTAAGGCGACTCCATTATGAAGTAATAAAGTAGTTACATTTTCATGTAAGAACTAACAAACTTTTATGCTACTTAAACTCGACTTCAAGTAAACGCATTTAATTGCAGATTAGCATCAAGCACAATGCAAGATTCACAGAAGATTTAAAAATAAAATATATCGGTAGCTCGCATTGCGTTCAAAATGGACTTTCTGCTTTCCACATTACAATTGCGCCTAGAAAGGCTAGCGGAAGCGTTAAAGGGAGCCGCCGAGGCCCTTAACAGCATTGAGACTGGTGTTGCAAAGGACAGGGTAATTGCCATAAGAATTAACGTTAAGAATAGATTGTCATCGCTCACATCAGATTTAGACAGATATTTGTCTGGGGCGACGGACATAAAAGAAGATTTCTGCAATGAATGCCGGGATATGCAAATAAAAGCCGAGGACACCCTGACCGAACTAGAAGTCGCGGTAAAATTATACTGCCATGAAGTAGAAAATGGTCATAGAACGCGTCTGCCTAAATTAGAACTAGGGAAATATAATGGTGACATCCTAAAATGGAACACTTTTTGGGATAAATTCGCGGCTAATGTTGATAGTAAGGACATTGCCAACGTTGAGAAGCTTTCATACTTACTAGCCTCATTAGAGGGACCAGCCCTACAAGCAGTTGAGGGTCTGGAAACGACTAACATGAATTACCCGATTGCGGTAGACATTCTCAATAGCCGCTTTGGTAAACCTACAAAGGTCATTGATGCTCACAACGATGCTTTGCAAAATCTTGCTGTGGCGAAGGATTCACCCGAAGATTGTAGGCGCACTCTGAATATCATGGAGAAGCACCTGAGGGTATTAGAGGCTTTAGGGGAGAAAGTGGATGCTAGTTACCTTAGAGTTATCATACTTAATAAATTTCCATCAAGAGTGGTATACCAAGTGTGGCTTTCGTCAACCGATGATTCCTTTGCTGCAATCCGGAAGGCTTTGGATGCCGTAATAACAGCTATGGAGAGTTCAGCTGTTACAAACATGGAGAGTTCTGTGGTTCCAGTAAAGTCCAGTGACATAACGGAGATGAGTACACCGGCTTCTACAGCAACACTACAAATTGGAGCTGTAAAGAAAAGGAAATGGCAACAGAAAAGGGAAGCAATTTCAACTCAACCTAACCGGAAACGCCCTAAGAGAATGTGCATATTTTGCAATGAAGAACATTACAGCGAGGATTGTACCAAATTTAACACATATAAGGAGAGGATTGGGAAGCTTAAAGATAGGTGTTATGTGTGCTTCCAAATAGGACACCGTGCCTCCAAGTGTACCAGAAGGAGGAAATGTGTACATTGCTCTAGGATGCATAATAGAGCCCTTTGCCGGCAGAAGGTGCAGAGGGGTAAGGATAGTGATATGGTTCTTTCAAACATGACTTCAGTTAATGTACAGTTAAATAAGCCATCTAATTTCTTACAGACAGCAGTAACCCAAGTAAAGACAACGGAGGGGAGAAGTCTGAGCATTAGGCTTTTACTTGATTGTGGAAGTCAACGATCTTACATTACAAATAGAATAGCAAAATTATTACGAATCAAACCTGATGGAGAAGATTGTTTGATGATTTATACATTTGGATCAGAGAAGCCCAGAGAAATGTCATGCCCATATGCAACAGTAACTGTAGTGAGTAAACGTAATGTTGAAAGATTGATTAGAGTGAATATAGTCCCATACATCACCGCAGAGATACCTATGGCTAAGGTAGAGTCACCAATGATAGATATCTTGGCTGACGACGCTTCTACCGGTGAAGGCATTGATATGTTGATTGGAAATGATTTATACTTTTCATTTATCAGAAAGAGTGTTGATTTGGGAAATAATACCTTTCTTGTGGATTCTGATTTTGGTTGGTTCCTCGCAGGAAGTGCTACTAACAGCAGGGAAGGGGAGACTCTATCAGTGGCTACATATTGCCAGTGCCATGAAATCAATCAAGACTTTTTTACAGAACCAGATCTTCCTCTGCGTACCATAGATGTCAAATTTTTATGGTCACTTGAGAGCATCGGGATATGTGATTCTCCAAAAACTACATGTGAGGAAGAAGCCGTCCAGCACTTTAACAAGACTGTCAAATACAGTGAAGGAAGGTATCAGGTCAAGTGGCCGTGGATAGAGTATCCACCAAAATTGCCTACTAACTTTGGACTTGCCTTTGGAAGATTAAAGGGTGTAATACGAAGATCAAATAAAGAAGTCATGACAGAGTATGAGAAAATCTTAAACGAACAACTTGAAGCTAACATAATAGAAATTGTGGATCCTACCATTCCTGCTGACCATCCAGTTCACTATCTACCTTTTCATATGGTTCAACAGAAGGGAAAAAGGGGTCGGCTGGTCTACGATGCTTCAGCTAAGCTGAAAAACGAGAAAAGCTTGAATGAGTGCTTATACAGAGGTCCGAATATGCTGGAAGACCTTACAGGTTTAATACTGAAATTTAGAATTGGGAAAATTGCTATCACTGCTGATGTTGAAAAGGCTTTTCTTCAGGTTGGTTTACAAGAAGAGGACAGGGATGTGACCAGGTTTCTCTGGGTCAAAGATTTAGAAAAGGAACTATCTGAAGACAATATCATGCAATATAGGTTCTGCAGAGTGCCCTTTGGAGTAATATCGAGCCCTTTTCTCTTAGCGGCAACAATTCGATATCACATTTCAAAGACTAACAAAAGTCTTCTTCCTGTGATAGCAGATAAATGTTATGTAGACAATTTAGTGACGTCCGTTCAATCAAGAGAAGAGGCTCTCAATTTGTATGCTCAAACTACAAACTCATTTAAAGAATTAGGAATGAACATACGAGACTGGATGTCTAACGACAAAGATTTTGTAGACAAGATTCCCAAACTAAAGAGAGCAAAACAGGAAAGTGAAATGAAGATCCTCGGTTTGATATGGAATTTGGAAAATGACACTTTACGGCTCAAACTGAATAACGAAACTTTTGAGAGTGAGATCACAGACAGAGGTATTACAAAGAAAGGAGTCCTGAGAGTGCTAGCACGTCTGTATGATCCATGCGGGTTTGTATCACCACTCATGCTACCAGGAAAACTCTTGTTTCAGGAGATCTGCACTAGGAAGTTAAAATGGGACGAGATTCTGCCTGAAGACTTGTTGACATCATGGAGGAACATAATTGAGAATTTAAAAGTGGTTAAGAACGTAGAATTGCCAAGACATGTTGCAAGTGGATCAAAGTCGGAATGTACGAAGTATGAACTACATTGCTTCACTGACGCATCTATGGATGCATATGCAGCAGTCGTTTATCTGCGCGTCATAACTGGAAAGCAAGTATCAACTTCGTTTCTCATGTCCAAATCCAGAATAACTCCAGCAGAGGACAAGAGTGATCTCAAAATTCCTAGACTTGAATTGCTAGGGTATCTCATAGGAAGTAGACTTCTGAGATATGTTAAAAGCCACATAGACCTAAATATATGCAAGATATATTTGTGGACGGATAGTCAAGTTGTAATTGCTTGGATCAAATCAAGTAGGCTACTTCCACCATTTGTATTGAGAAGAGTCAATGAGATCAAGCAAATTAAGGACATCTTGGGTGCAGAGCTGCGCTATGTCAACTCAAAAGAAAACCCTGCAGACGTAGCTACCAGGCCAGAATTGTGGCATCATAGACAGGATCTATGGCTCCATGGTCCAGATTTTCTTCTACAAGACCAAAATGATTGGCCTAAGGAGCAGAGGTATGAAGAAATGTGCTTGGCTGGGAGGGCTCTGGACACGGTGGATGGTCCAGAGATGACAATGAAAGGCTATGAAGACCAAGATAATGATCCTAACTTTTCTGAAATGGAGGATAATCCTGCAGCCACTGCACTTCATGATTCTGTGCAAAACCCATCTGATGAAGAAAAGTGTGAAGAGACAGTGACTGAGATAAAGAAGTTACAAGGTAAATTCTTTTCAGAAGAAGTCTCAGGAAAGGTGACCAGTTTGTCACGAAACTTGGGTCTCTTTGTAGACGAAGATGGGATCTTAAGATGTAAAGGAAGGTTCGCGAATGCTAATTTATCATATGATAAGAGATATCCCATTCTGATTCCGAAGAAATCACCCTTCACAACCCAGATTATACTAAAAACGCATAGAGACAACTACCATGTTGGGGTCCCACACACGCTAAGTATATTACGCGAAAAGTATTGGATCCCTCACGGGCGAGCTCAAGTACAGAAAGCTTTGAAGAGATGTTTGCAGTGTGAGAAGTATTCTGGAGGTCCTTACAAACTGCCACCACCACCTGCACTCCCCAGTGAAAGGGTTAATTATAGTTCTCCATTTACCTTTACTGGATTAGACTACCTGGGTCCGGTATTAGTGGAAACTAATACAGGCAGAGAAAAACGATGGATTTGTCTTATGACATGTCTAGCAGTTCGTGCTGTACATTTGGAGTTGGTCAAGGCTTTGACGGCTGAGGAGTGCTTGCTAGCGATACGGCGGTTCGTGGCGGCTAGAGGACCACCTAAAGTATTGATATCGGACAATGCACTACAGTTCAAGCTGACAAGTGAAGTACTAATCCATTCATACTGCCAGGAGAAACATATCAAGTGGAAATTCATCACGCAGCTTGCACCCTGGCAAGGCGGCTTTTACGAAAGATTAGTTGCACTGGTAAAGCACTGCTTGAAGCGCACACTTGACAAGCATTTATTAACAGACGGTCAAATGCATACAGTAGTGAAGGAGATTGAGGCCGTATTGAACACAAGACCTTTGACTGTAGTGGGTTCCGACCCAGAGGGAGTACTGCGACCAGCTGATTTTCTATCTCTAGGTCAGTGTCTAGAAATAAACCCAGATTTTGGTGAGGGAACTTCACAGGGCACACATACCAAAGTCGACTTGGTTGAAGGCTGGAAAAGAGGTCAGAGGATTCTTAACGAATATAAAGAGATGTTCACCAATCAATATCTACCAAGTCTGCGGGACAGATTCAGTCACTCTCATAAACAACCGCGAGTGATATCAAAGAAGTCTCCAGAAGTCGGTGACATTGTACAGATTAAAAATGATTCCAAAAATAGAATCAATTGGAAGGTTCGCAAAATCGTAAGTTTAATCCGAAGCCGTGATGGTGAATGCCGAGCAGCCAAAGTGGTAGTTGGGAATACAGAGTTTACGAGATCCATAGCCCATCTGTATCCGTTAGAGTCTGATATGTACGGCCCAACGGATTATGCACTACCACCATCACAAGACAATGAGATGGCAGAGACATCAACTGTACCTATGGAGATGGTTAAAACTATGGAACCTATAAGGGCATCAGAAACGATAGTGTCACCCAAGCCTGAGACAGAAATTGATGAGTCAACAATTCCTACTGAACCGGCAACCGAGAAAGAAATTTCTGTGTTAGATTCTGATGGTAGTCCTACGCATACTGAGCAAGCTCCCGCTGTTGATACATACGAGGCAGAAGTGAGAGAGCCAAGTGTTACGGAAGAACGGCCAGAGGAAGTGACAAGACTAAGACGGAACGCTGCCATTTGGGCTAGAGAACGAATAGCCGAATGGACGCGTCAGCTGATGACGCTACTTGTATAATCTTCTCGCGTTCGGGAGTGTCGCGGAGATCGCGAAGTCTGTTATTGTGGTATGTATCATATCTGTCACTCTTAGCGTAATTTTCACTGGTAACACTGACGATCGAGGTCGGCTAGTGATATAGGAGACGGGAGAGAAAGATGGCGGGTACAAGTGGAGAAAGGCGATCTGAGTGCTGGGAGGTAACAGGTGGTGTGGCGCGTGCAATCGCGTACAGGAGACTCTTGGTAAGCGAAACATATCTATATTCTGATATTTATATATATATATATATAATATATGGATATTGCAGTGACCTTGAGTTAACGACTACCCTGAGAAAGAGCTGAGTTGAAGAATTGATTGATATTCTTTGTGTGTAGCTCGAGTTTGAATGTAACAAGTGAGGTGGCTGGAGTTTATCGGTTTGAGTTACTGGAGGTTATTTATGGAGGCTGATGGATGAGCTGTAGGGGTTGTTGTGGAGGCTCGTCGGGGACCACATGGTCCCCACCTCAGTACTCATCGCATGAGGAGAGTATACAAGTCTGCGGGATGCACGATGAGTTCTCTTGTGGAGATTCAGTTGTGCCGTGCATCCACCGATAATAGCCACGGGACTTGGGGCCCTTCTAATTTTCCCCGAGAGTGTTGAGGTTACATTCATAACAAAGAGATACGAGATTGAGAGGAGATGGAATTGTGCGCCCATCGAGTGTTAATTCATGGTCGGTGCAGTAGCTATATTATGTTGTGCTTTGTATATGTGTAGATCCATGTAGCGAGGTTATTATTACATCCCCCTGAGAGTAAATCTCCGCTACAGTATTCGATACATATACTTACATTAGTGGGTAGACTAACAAAATATGCAGTGAGTTGATGCTTAGCTGATGTGTTTACGCCGAGCGTGCTGCACACTTACAGCGATAAGAGTGTACACAGATTAAGGATGAATGGAAGTGGCTTAGAGCGCGCTGCGGACATCAGAGCGCACTTGGTTAGTAACAAAAGATTTTAGTAATTTTTTGAAAGTGGGCATAGTTTTAGCGTCTTTTATGCTTGTTGGAAGCTTATTATATAAATTTGCTCCTTCATATAAAATAGTTTTTTTGCCATAGTTAGTACGTGGCGTACGAAGTATTAGACTATTACAATTTCTTAATTTAATTTTTTGTACGTCCTGTTTTTTTTTAAAGGATATTTGAATATGGAGGTCTTTTTGCAAGATTTTACGTATTAGAACACATGTATTGTATTTATAGCATTGATTGATGTTCAATATTCTAGTTTTTTTGTATAAAGTGTTAGAGGGTGTAAGGTAGTCATAGTTAAACAGAACTTTCAATAGTTTGTTTTGTGCTCGTTGAATAGGTTTTAAGTGTGTAGCAGCGGCAGAACCCCATATTTCGATGAGGTAGTCGATATGAGGTTTTACAAGGGTGTTATAAATAGTATATCGAACTTTCGTCGGGAGACAGCGGGTTATACCACGCGAATATAAGTTCGCGAATATAAGGCAAAAAATTGTGTTATTATACATAATATTTTTCTCCAAAACGGCTTTGTCTACCCCCTTGTCTAGCCTGGAGCAGATAAGCACTACAAACGTGGAGAATGTAATCACAAAACCAATTTTGAGACTGATTGTGTATCTAACTGTCATTGTACCATAATATTAGATTTAGATTTAGATTTATTTATTTTCATAATGATAAATTACAGTATAAATTATTCTTATGTTAATCTATATGAATTTACATTATGATCGTCAATGATTTGGCATGCACACATATAATTATAAAACGTCAATAATAATTATAAAAAAAAAAAAAAAAAAAAAAAAAAAAAACAAATTCGAAATTACCGTCAAATTAAAAACTACGAAACAAAAGAAACAGGAAAACTAAAAAGAAATAATGGAATACATGTCAAACTAAATATTTAGTAGATATCACTGAAGAAGCAGGAGCGACTTCCAGATACGGGCGGTGGACTTAGGTGGAGAAATAATGCAGGAGCTTCCAAAATTTTACACTTTTAATGAGTAATAAAAAAACTACATGGTAGGTAAGTACTATATGTACGTATGCGTTGCTGGTTAGATGAAGAGTGGGGCGTGGGCCGCGCCCGCGCTGCTGTCGCTGTGTGTGTATGTGTGTCTCATGCATGGTACACATATACGAGGCGTTAACATATTGGCCCCCCAGGAACCGAGCTCTTGTCTTCTACTGGCAATGGGCATAGGCGATTGAAGGCGCGCCGGACAGTTCCAGACATGGTGAGTACATCGGCCACTCGGGATATTCCATCAGTGCCGGGATAAAGTTGTGTTACTCGACCCAGTAACCATTGCTTTGGAGGCAGTCGGTCGTCCTTGACAAGCACCATTTCTCCTAATTTGAGTTGTCCTCCATCTTTGGTCCATTTGTGACGTTTTTGGAGCTCTGAAATGTATTCATTGTAAAATCGATGCCAAAAGTGGGCCTTCAGTCGTTGAACTCGCATGTAACGTGACAAGGTGCAGATGGCAGCAGATTCAGGGGCCTGGGGAGATGGGAGCAACGTGTCTGTTCGTCCGATCAAAAAATGTGACGGAGTGAGGGCTGAAGGATCTGAAGATAAAGAAGTGAGGGGTCTTCCGTTTAAAATTGCCTCGGTCATAATTAAAACGGTATTCAGTTCTTCATAGGTTAAGTTGGTACCAGAAATAATTCGCTTTAAATGATGTTTGACTGACCGAACTGCACTCTCCGCTAAACCATTAAAATGGGGACTATAAGCAAAGTGGAATTTTATTGTTATTTTTGATGCATCAGAACTTATTTGATTTGAACTTTGTTTAAGGAATCGAGATAATTCAGTGCAGGCTCCCACAAAACAACGACCGTTATCAGAGTAAATATGTGCAGGTTTTCCTCTGCGGGCTATGAATCGGTGCAGTGCGGCCATGAATGTTTCACTGGTCAGATCAGTCACAAGTTCGATGTGAACAGCCTTTACGGCAAGGCAAACGAAAATGCATAAGTAAGCTTTGATTAACTTGCTACCTCTACCTTTTCGGTTCAATATCATCACTGGGCCAGCATAGTCAACAGCCGTGCTAAAAAAGGGATATTCTGCATGAAATCGCAGTATTGTTTTTTAAAAGATGGGTTTCTACTAAATCTACGTTCCAGTGCTTGAAATCTGCTTAACGCTCGATCGTATGAATCCCCTAATCTATCAGGAGATTCCTTCAATGGAATAGTAACAATGAATCTTCCTTCAGAATCTGGACAAAAGTTTTCTAAAAAATGTTTCTCGCATTGTTGCTCTTCCATTGACATTGGTTTATGTTGAGGTACAGATTCATGCTCAAAAAACTGGGTTAATTGTTCCTGTAATTGATTGTCATGTGAAACGACTGCGTGATTGCAATGGACTGCATTTAATTGATGAGTTTTTTGTGAACCGCCACCAACCAACCATCCTAACTTGGTCTTGCATAGTACCGGCATATTTTTACCCAATGAAATAATCTCTGCACCCACTGCAATGTTCCAGAAAATGTTAGCTCCGAGGAGCACATCAACATCGGACGGGGTATTAAATGTAGGGTCAGCTAACGTAATATTAGGAGGAATATTTAACAATGCTTCATTAATGCGAACTATAGGCACTTGTCGTGTAACGCGCGAAACGACAAAACATTCGAGATGTGTTTCATATGGTTCTGAAAGGGAAGATATAGTGACATTGCATTTTTTTGTGAGGCGAGAAGTTTGCTCTTCTAACCCATCAACTGACGACGCGGTGGAGACAGTTGATAAGTTTAGTTTTTGACTTAGGTTTTTAGTTATAAAGCATGATGTGCTACCGTTATCCAGTAATGCACGAACTGTATGTTTTTGTCCATTTTTATCTGTAACGTGTATTAATGCTGTGGACAAAAGCGCACAGTGGTTTTCAACTGCTGATAAGGCAATGTGGTTCTGTGAATCATCATAGTCGTCGCTTTCTCTCTCGCTATGATACTCGTCTGTTTCGGGAGAGCCGATCTCGAGCGGCACCGGCGGCGCGGCACAAAGGGCGATGCTGCTGTGCGGCGCGGGTGACGCAGACGACGATGCATCATGAGAATGTAGTAAGCTATTTAATGGTTTGTTACACAGGCGACACGGACCAATCCTGCATGCGTTTGCGCTATGCCCTTGACGTAAGCAATTTAAGCATAATTTTAATGACTTAGCCTTTTGCATTCTTACGTCAAGTGAAAACGATTTAAATTTGAGACAACGATACAGCGCGTGGTTGTTTTTACATAATGGACACACGAATTGTCGTTCTGTTGGAGGGGACTGAGAGGTAACAACTAGAGATTTATGACGACTATTTGTGCTGTCACTCTGTCGGCGCTTGTTATTGGCATCCTCCATTGTTTCCAATAAATCAGCACGACCTTTGACAAACTCTAAAAATATTGCCAGTGTGGGCAAAGCCGTTAAGGTGCTACGGTGTTCCTCCCACTCGCGCGTAGTGACAGCGTCGAGTTTTTGTGACATTATACAGGGTGATTCATGAGACGTGAGCAGGACTAAGCATACACAATCAGTAAATGTTAAAGAACCGTTCATCATCATATTTAAGTAATAAATCTTGTTTTATTTCTGTTATTTAATTTTTGGGAAGGACAAATTTGATAATCTACCATCATGGACACCCTACAACACTTAATTAAGAAAGATAAAACCTCTTTAACCGTTATGACAGCAGTTTGATTATGAAGAAAACAAAATGTCACACTTGAGTGAGATACGATTTTTCAAAAGTAACCAGACTCCGATGACATTCAATTTGTCACTTGTTATGGATAAAACAAAGAGGGTGACCATACATGGCGTAAATAAATTAAAACATTTTTTTTGAACAGTAAAAAATAAAACAACGTTAATCTCACAAATACTGGTATGAAACAGTTGCTTATAACTTACTGAATGCTCAAGCTTGATCCTGCTCACGTCTCCTGAATCACCCTGTATATATTATAATTATGTCCCAATGTTCAGTGGGCAGTTTAAGAGTTTTTAGAGCCCGTAAGTTTCTATTAACAGTATCAATAAGATTGCGCAATGCCTTAGGATTTTCTTTGACTATCTGTTCAAAGTTGAATATAGCCTGTAAGTGATTATTGACCAGAAGTCTCGAGTTATTGAATCTTTCGCAAAGTAAATCCCAGGCGACGTCATAATTTTCAGCCGAGAAGTCAAGCGATCGCACAATCAAAGCAGCGCTCTCTTTTAACGCAGCGCGTAAGTAGTGAAATTTGTTTATTTTAGGTATAGATTCATCTAAATGTATCAGTGAGCTAAAGGTGTCATGAAATTCCAGCCAGTCTTGATATTGTCCCGAAAAGGTAGGTAAATGTATTGTAGGGAGCTTAATATTTGGCCTTCCTTGATGCACACAAGAACCTGAGACTGACCTGGACTCCAGCGCGGGACCCGCCGAGTTCCCGCTCCTCGCCAATACCTCTCGAGCGAGCGCAACTGCACCGAAATATCTCGACTCAAAGGTTTCACGCTCAGCATACTGCTCATCTGGAATTTCACAGGAATTTTCTATGTCAGATTGCACAGAATCATAATCGGAGTAAATCTCTTCAATTTTGGTCAGGCGAATATTTAGTTCACTGATCTGAAGTCTGTTTAAGTTAGGACAGCTGTTAAGAGGATTTAAATAGGTTAAGAATTGAGTGACCTTCGTTTTAAATGTAGCTCGCTGCTTGATTAATGTTTTGTACTCGGGTTTGTCCATGACTTATGCAGTTAACTAGTTAAGGTACTTACAAAGATTATTGTAATGCTGTAATCGAAAAAAGTTAAGCAAAAATCACTAGCAAATAATAAACAAATGATTGGGATACTTAAATGTTGTTTATGAGGAAGCGTAATGAGAGTGCAGTTAGGCGAGCGAAGTGCTAAAATAGCTAAGTAGCAAGTAGAGATAAGGCCGGTAGCAGTTGCCGGGCGCCGAGCGCATCCAAGGTCAAGATCCGCAGCGCGCGGCGAAATGCATCAGCTGGAATATGCACAAAAATGTTGCGATTAACACTTCAGCTATTTTAGGCTAAACACCGTAAGTACAGATCTATGGGGTTTTATTTATTGCTATACGACTCAAGATTACACAATGGGAAAATATGATTTAGTTGTAGGATTTATTTAAGAAACGAGTAAGTAAATAAGATTAACTATGCTCTTTACTGACTACCGATTAACTAAATATAATAGGCAAATATTTACGACTAGGTATTATTTAGCGTTTCTAAACTGTGCGAATAACACGGGCAATTAGGTAGCATAAGAATTTAAAGTAGCTTGGTAAGTAGGTATGTAATGAAATTGTTTAAAGAACTGATTTAGTTAATTAACGTTTAAGGTACTAATTAACATAGGTATGTTATACGTAATGACGTTATGAAATTAATGATTCAATATGATAGGTAAGAATTCGCGTTTAAGGTGCGAAATAAAAATAAGTATAGGAATGCACAGGTGCGTAAACACTTAGGTAGGTATAAGGAGGGATTTTCGTAAAAGGGAAAGTATCGGAACAAACTCACATTGACACGACTCCCCAGGTTCTCACTTCTCACTTTCACTTTACTCCTATAGTGGCCGTGATTTCTTTCTTTATTTCCAGTTAATGGCAATCCCCTTGGAACGATGAAATCTTCTGCTCCTTAACGTGTAGATACGCAGTTGAAATGTAACTCCTTTTCTCAAAATGTCCACGTAACGGTCCGTCTCGTTAGCGCGATCCTTTGTTCTTGTGATCGACGTGTCGATTAAAGGTTCTTTTGTATCCGGCTCGAAGACCAAAATGAAAGAAGCAGGAGCGACTTCCAGATACGGGCGGTGGACTTAGGTGGAGAAATAATGCAGGAGCTTCCAAAATTTTACACTTTTAATGAGTAATAAAAAAACTACATGGTAGGTAAGTACTATATGTACGTATGCGTTGCTGGTTAGATGAAGAGTGGGGCGTGGGCCGCGCCCGCGCTGCTGTCGCTGTGTGTGTATGTGTGTCTCATGCATGGTACACATATACGAGGCGTTAACAATCACATAATGATCGTCATTAAAACTAAGAGCAGTAATAATAATATTCTAGAACAAATGTCATCTTAAATCAATTTTACATAAACTATAATGTTAAACAGTTATTATAATTTTAATTCCATGTATTCATCCACTGAATATAATGGGTTTTCCAATAAAAAATTCCTCAATTGACGTTCAAATGCTTCGTCAGATATTTCAGTTCTTAATTCGGCGGGTAGACGTTCGTAATAAGTTGGGCCTATTACTCGCGGATTCTTACATGAAAGTGCCATGCGACGCGGCACTGTTCGCAGTCTTCCCGTCGATCTGATTTGTTTGCCCATGACTTCGACACGTTTGAACATAGAGAAGTTTTTTCTCACGAACATCAGAACTTGAAACATGTATAACGAATAATGCGTCATTATACCATTATTTTTAAAAAGTTCCTTACAATGGTGCATTGGTTTAACTCCAGCTAGTAAACGGATCGCACGTTTTTGGAGAATTAATACTCTCTTTGCATCTGTGGAATTTCCCCAAAGCAGTGTACCGTATGACATCAAGGAGTGAAAGTGCGAGAAATATACGGCTTTAAGTGACTTCCTTGATATCAGAGGTTGTAATTTTTTTAATGCAAAGATAGAACTACTCAACCTGTTACAAAGCAGATCGACATGGCACTTCCAGTTAAGATTCGAGTCAAGTATGAAACCCAGAAATTTTGTTTCATTACATAGTGGCATTGGACCGTTACTAATACATGGAGGCACTGTGGTGCTGCGACCCGAGAATATCATCACATTGGATTTTGTTATATTTAACAGTAGGCCATTCGATGAAAACCATGTTTGTAATTGGTCACAAGCCTCATGTATTCCCTCGGCCAACTGCGCATGTGTTTTTGCCCTCAGGACAACGGTTGTGTCGTCTGCAAATAACACAGATAGCCCATTTGTGATGGCAGAGGGTAGGTCATTCACAAATAATAAAAACAGTGTATTACCGGCTGCTGACCCCTGAGGAATGCCCAAATCAACATAACCAGTGTCTGAAACGTATTTTTTGCCACTAAGTAACATTTTCACTACTTGTTGACGGTCAGTCAAGAATGATGCAAACAATTTGTGTGCTGAACCATTTATGCCATAGAGGCTTAATTTATTTAATAGCAAATTATGGCTAATGATGTCAAAAGCCTTAGACAAATCGCACAGTATGGCGGCCATCTTGTACCTGTCATCTAGACCAGTCAAAATGCAGTCAACGATTCTGTGTGCTGCCGTAGTAGTGGAGCGTTTTTGTCTGTAGGCGTACTGGTTGTCGGTGAGTAAAGCGTTCTGTTCTAAGTAGGTCATCAGGGAAGATGATAAAATGGACTCCACAAGTTTTGAGACGGTAGGTACTATAGTTATGGGCCTGTAATTGTTTACATCACTCTTATCACCCTTTCCTTTATACACCGGGCATACGCGTGTATTTTTAAGGACATTCGGATATATTCCAATTTTAAACATGTCATTAACTAAAACTATTAATATGTCAGATAGAATAGGCCATATACTTATTATGATATTTAAAGATATGTCATATACATCTACAGTCGTACTGGTCTTTAACATTGACTTTATAGTTTTATCCAAAAGCTCACGAGTAACAACAGGAAATGTGAATGACGGTATATCAGCGCTGCCCAAGTGCCTACTGACGTACTGTTTGGACAGTTCTTCATCACTGTTTATTGCATGTTTTTTAGCGATGTTCAAAAAGTGTGAGTTGAATGCATTCGGAACATCTTCATGAGACATATACGCATTATCATTTTGTTTTTTAATGCAGACCTTCTGGGAGTTTGATTTTTTACCTATCTCCTCATTTATGATCCTCCACAATTCTTTTGAAGGATTTACGGTTTCTGCCAGTCTGGTTTCAATGTGATTTTGACGCGCACGGAGCGTCTCTGACTTGAGGAGTTTCGAGTAATGTTAGATATACAATATACATAAAATTTATGTTAGATATACAAGTTTTTGTATTATCCGATGAAACATTACTGTCGTAGTTTCAAGTAATTCATCATTTTCTTTATTTTGCTTCTAGGTAATTACATATCATAATTCTGGTGCCCGATATCGGAACTTACAAAAACTTGGTGGTTACAAAAAAGGTGTATTCACATAATCATTAAATATCCATATCACATGATTTGCTTAGTGACAAAAAATAAAAATAAAGTTTGCATTTGCAGAATACTTGTTACACATGCCGTGTTGCGTACGAAGCAAAGTTTTTATCTACACACACCACATACTCTTCAAACATTAACAATAGCACTTCGAATGAAAGCTTTGCTTGAAAAGGGTTAAATGCGTGGGTGTTGTGCCTATTCTGCGTTTAGCTGCGCTGCGGCGATGGCGCTCCCTGTGGCCTTTAGCGGGGGCCTCAGCCCGCGGCCGGCCGGCGGCCCCCTCTCATGCAAATTATTCACCGACTACGCGTGTAAGCGCCGCCACTGACCATGCGGAAAACTGTTCTATCGCACCGTATAAAACGGCCGATGTGTTTTGAATTCCAAAGCTTTCGTCAGGCAAAAGTCAATAAAATTAGGGATCTAAGGAACGCTTGTTCAGAGAAATTTACATTTTATTTAGCAGTTATTACATTTAATAATATTATTTTTTACATCCAGAGAAACCCGTGGCTAAAGGGACCATTCCCTTTTGGGATATGTCGTAATATGGTGAGATTAAAATAATAAATAAATAAATATTAGAGGGTATCTTACACAGATCAACCTAGCCCCAAACCAAGCAAAGCTTGTACTATGGGTACAAGTCGACGATATACTCTACTTAGACATGATTAGACTAACAATTGACAATGCCATGACAATGTCCGCCATTTGTATATACTATCATGTATTGTGCAATAAAGATTAAATAAATACAATAATGAGCTCCCTGTCGAGGTTTTAACGAGGGTCTACGGTATGGAGTTCTTCAAAAAAGGAGTGTACAAGTTTTAAAGGGTCGACAAGCCGCATGAAACACGTCTGGAGTTGCAGGCGTCCATAGGCTGACTAGGTGACTCCTTACCACCAGGAAGGTCGTATGCTTGTTTGCCACCGACGTAGTATAAAAACATGCTCTAATAATTATTAGGAGATTTCAGAAAATAGTGTACCCAATTAGCGTCAGTTGTTAAGAAAAGTTAATCACTGTCAGTTTTGTGACGATAATTAAACATAAAATTTCAATAAAGACTTGGTTTTGGTGTTCATTTCATAAACTATAAGCGATATTACAAACAAAGGCAAAAAGCTGATTCCCATAAAGAAGAAACTGACAACGATTAACTTTCCTTAACTACTCACGCTAATTGGGTACACTATTTCTGAAAATTCCCATTTATAATAATAATTCAGTTCAATGAAATTGATTTATATGGGTGAGGTCTGTCGAAGTTAACAACCATATCCAGTTTTGAAACACTAAGTTAAAATCTATTTAACTTTATACTATTTTATTGTACCTATTACATTTTTACCTGACCTTTAGATGCAGAGTGTATCAGAAATTCAAAAGCCAATATAACCTAAAACAAGTAATATACATAACTTGTATTTATTCTAGAGTCATAATCGTTATCATTCTTGCCTCCACCTTAGAAGCGAGATCGTTTTCTACATGCGCGGAAAAATATCCTCTAGAAGATTATTGCTGTCGAATGTCCACATTGACCTTGGTCCCCCGTAGAGTTTTCCTCCACGTGTGTTCTACTACTTTACCATGAGAAAATATCGTGTTTATAGTACATTGTGCAACGAGGGGGGGTAAGTGACATTTCAAATACGAGGGTGGTCATTCCCGACAGCCGCAGGCTGGAGGGAATTAAAGACCCGAGTTTGCAATATTCTTACCCCCGGAGTTACACACAATGTTTTTCATCACACTTGCGAAGAAAACACTAAATTTTAAGCGCAATAATTCTTAAATACGGTGACATATCAAACTTTTGTCCGCCATTTTGTAATTTCTTGACAGGTTAGGCATTGAAGGCACAGACCTATTCGGCATTCAGCCACGATTGAATATTAAACGGCTGTTAAATTAATCAAATTAGATATTTTTAAAACATAAACAAAAATATTAAATTAGAAACGTCAGTATTTTAAAAGTAAAACTCAGTTATGCTACTTTGTTTGTATGAATAAATGACATAATAAAAAAGCTTTAAACACCCTAGGGAGTACGAGCTTCACAGTCCATTACTCCCGCGGGAACAAAATAGGCCTTTGTCCTTCAGTACACCTCCATGAAATAAGATCTATTTCGAGCAAGTGCAGTGATGAAAAATACTTTAAATAAAGTATGAAGCAGTGTTTCGACGAATTTATTAACGGAAATATTACACTTAATTTTGTTTAGTTATTCAATCTTCTGAATCTATTATAAAATAATTAAACTTCTGTGTATATGGGCTTTATATGTGAACTATGTTGCTACCACCAGTTAGGCACTGACATAGACGCAATCGAGAACGGTGACTTACTTTATATGCATCTCGCTCGTACTCGCATATAAGTCGAGCAAGAAGTAATAGTAGGTATGTTAGTTTTGACACTGTCCAGTGACTCATGGTACGGGTACTCATTAGTCTCATTACCCTAACTAAAGTGAAAAACTAGGCCTACATAGATGATCAAGTGACAGTGAGTTATTGTATGTCTTATATACTGTTGCAGTTTTGGTATCACCTCGCACTTTTTGCCGCTACAATAAGACAATGCAGTACAATGAGGGTAGGTAAGCACCAGGTAGTGTAATAGGGTACACGACACCCTAGGTACAATAATCGGGCAAGGTCGCCGTGCGAAATGAATCCGCATTTTACCAACACACAATGCAAGCAATTCATAAAGAATATTTTTATGAAATTTTTAATACTGGCTCGTACATGGGCCCCCGCTCTCATAAATCAAGTACTTCCGGGCGCCCTTTGAATTTCCGCACTCCGATGATAGTACCGCGCCTGTGACAAATGCCAGCCTTCGCCATTTATACACCAATATTCCTTTTGACGTGAAACGACACTAGATTAAACGAGGAAAGCGAATTATACTAATATTTGTTTGTGAATTGGACCAGCCTATGCGCCCCTATAATGCCAATTGTGAGATTTACTAGTACGTAGTACCTTCATGCACGTTTATGGCACACAATTTTGCCGTTTGGATTTATAGTTTCGGTCTATCGTTTGGTAATAATTAGGTCATTAAATGGTTTCCAAATGGTTTAACGTGAAAAATAAAGTACTTAAGGTGCAGTGAGTTTCGGTCCTTCTCCGAACGCAGCTCGCTGAGCACTAAGCGGACGGCCGTGCGTGCCCAGGATCGATGGGATAGCATTGTTAGTTTATGAAGAAAAAAAATCATTGAGAAGCAATTTTCGTGTTAATAGCTTTTGTGTAAAATTAATTACAAATTTTATACAGGGTATATATGTGTAATTCCATGAATAAGGAAATTCAATAATTTATATCATTCGTAATTTCTTATACTACATGTATAGAAATTACGAATAATGTAAAACAAACCATTTTACCTTCCTTACTTCATAATCTCGTTCTTTTTTAAATACATTCATGAGATCTTATTTCCAACAGTCCTATATACATAATTAATGTTGTATTTACTTTGTAACATATATACACTTTCTAGGTTAGAATATATGTTATAAATAATACTTCAGTAAGAAAAACCTTCGTAAAAATGTTAGGTTATATCAAATTCCAACAAAATCTGTCATACTTGGTTATATGTATTGCTATATTATTTGATATTTTTATTGAATTGATTTTCGCATTTAAACTAAATAATACCCCTTATGCTTTAATACAAGCGGAAAAGTTCAGCCCTTTCCTTTGCATTTGTCATGAAAAGCAATGAGAAGCAAACTCTATTAATAGGTTTTAAAATGAAAGGAGCTCATCATTAAGTCCATAGCTGTAGTGGCTCTAACAATTAATCCTGTGTTAGTGCTCTATAACGGGCACCTAAATGAACGGTCCCCTCGGCGGTACACTGGAATCGTTTTTTAGGGTTCCGTAGCCAAATGGCATAAAACGGAACCCTTATAGTTTCGCCATGTCCGTCTGTCTGTCTGTCTGTCTGTCTGTCTGTCTGTCTGTCTGTCTGTCTGTCTGTCTGTCCGAGGCTTTGCTCCGTGGTCGTTAGTGCTAGAAAGCTGAAATTTGGCATGGATATATAAATCAATAAAGCCGACAAAGTCATACAATAAAATCGAAAAATTTAATTTTTTTTAGGGTACCTCCCCTACACGTAAAGTGGGGGTGAAATTTTTTTTTCGCTTCAACCCTAGAGTGTGGGGTATCGTTGGAAAGGTCTTTCAAAACTAATATGGGTTTTCAAGAAACATTTTTTGATAAAGTGAATATATTCGGAGATAATCGCTCCGAAAGAAAAAAAAAATGTGTCCCCCCCCCTCTAACTTTTGAACCATAGGTCCAAAAAATATGAAAAAAATCGTGGAAGTAGAGCTTAAGAAAGACATTAAATGAAAACTATAGCGGACATGATCAGTTTAGTTGTTTTTGAGTTATCGCAAAAAGTTTTCCCTTCATAGTAAAAAGACTTATTTTAATTAGGTACTGATTATGAAAATTTGCCTATTTGTTTAACTCAGGTGAAAGGTACCGTTTCATCCCTTGGTTAACAATTTACTATACTTTAAGCTCCAGTTTAGCTTATTGTGACGGAAGAGTAACTACGGAACCCTACACTGAGCGTGGCCCGACATGCTCTTGGCCGGTTTTTTTATTATTAATGGCGTCAGTCTTCAGGATAAAATTAGATCGTTAATACTTTATTGTCTTCAGCTCAAGCTCGTTTGGAATGGTTAACAAGTTCATCGCAGTTAATTAGGTAAAGACATTTTATATTTACTGTTTATTTTAAATAAACTTAGTTGTCAACAACTGATTTTGAGAATAAGACAAACCTACTTTAGCGACCTTTAGAATGTTTGTATAAAACATAACCATTTTTTTGGAAAGCACGTTAAATAATGTTAAGCAGTACATTTATAAAACGTGAAACCTGTTTGTACTGCAATGATTATATTATTATTATGAGCCCATACTGTCCCACTGCTGGGCAAAGGTCTTCCTCTTATTCTTCCACGTGTCCCTATCCTCGGAAGTCTCCCACCAGTCTCTGTCGAAGGAATGATATGTTCAAAATATTGATATTTGTAAATAAAAGGTCTCTGATGGATCATATAATTCCTTCCAACTTGCATGTCTAAAAGTATACTACGGTCTCCAAATTTACGATAAATGTAATTAAACATGGAATGGAGTTACGATAGAACACATATTATAACGATAGAAATACACACAGGGAACCAAAGTGTTTTTGATCGTGTTGTTATGAGTATCATACAGCATAGGAAAATTTTGATATTACTTAGGTACAGAAGCCTCATCTACTACCTTATTCTGCTACAACAAATAAGAGTTTTTTCTACTACAGCACTTCTACTTATGTATCGATTAAATGACTACCAGTGATATTTAAATCAACTACTTACATTTGATCATAACAAATACCAGTGTTACTATGAATATTCGTACAATATTGGGCAACTTTGTTTTTTAGAGTTCCGTACCGTAGCCAAAGGGTAAAATGGGACCCTATTACTAAGACTCTGCTGTCCGTCCGCCAGTCTGTCCGTCTGTCACTAGACTGTATCTCATGAACAGTAATAGCTAGACAGTTGAAATTTTCACAGATGATGTATTTCTGTTGCTACTCTAACCAAAAATACTAAAAAGAACGGAATCCTCGGTGAGCGAGTCCGACTCGCGTTTTTTATGGTAACTTCTAGGCAAAGATCTATAAACCAATATTTAATTTGATATTGTTTATCGTTTTAGGTGATTGCTGCTGTATTAGAAAAAATATTGTATGCAACGGTACATAATTAGGTCTTAAAATTCTCGGGCATGTCATTACAAAACTCGGCTTTGTCACGTTTTGTAACTTCGGCCCTTGAACTTTAAAAACCCTCATAATATACCTGCTGCTGCACAAAATACTAATATATTGAGTACAAACACTTTTGAACATTTGAAAATTATCTACGTCCTCACCAAATCTAAATAGGCATAAATCTCTCAGGCAGATTTTTGTGATAACGTACAACTCATGCAAGCTAGGAGGCTGGAATAGTTTTCCCTTGAGCTAACCGAACCGCGTCCGCGCCCTGCCTCGCTGCGAGAGATTCGCTCAGTATTCCCTCGGTTTTCCACTTTCCAGCCGATGGCGAGTGCAGATATATATTTCTGGTAGGTCGCGGGCGAACGTGCCGGCTCGGACCGATATTTCGTGCTCCCTGGACGACAATAATTTGTTAGTCCATCGCGGCACGGTCCGTGTATTGCCGGCGATATATCTCCTTCAGTCCTGTGCTCTAATCGCGAACAATATGAACGATCATCGTAACTGCACCATCGGAAGATAAAATACAAATTTGCACCGTCATTGTCGTATAAATTGGGATAACTTCACCCGGACGGGTTGGAAACCAAGCAACTTCTGCGGTTTTCCTTTTGAACACTTGTTATAAACACTGTTGCAAAAAAATAGCTTAACCTGGTTATGCTTCAGATTTAATTTCATCTCATGGATATTTTTCGAGTAGATTATTTAGGTATGTTTGCCAGATGTTTGATCGTTAAGATGCTTATTAATAACAGTGTTTCGTCCTGTTTATTATTAAATATATCTCATATCTTCGAATTTAATTAATGCCCAATTATAGTCCCGGCGTGTGATTATATTGTAATAATGAAGCCAGAAATTCACTTATCTCGTAAGCACTGATGTGCCGTTCCCGAGATAATTCCCTATGTAGAATTAACCCCGGAAACGTTCCTGGGAATATTCTCTCATAAAGGGATTATAGGGGAATTTTGAAATTGTGCATAGATATACTATTTTGTTATCAGAAATGTAGTCAACACTTGGCCATTTGAACTTAACAAAACATTAAAAAGCCTATTTCATGCGCCAACATAAATTCCTTATACTCCCGGGAAAACATCTATTCTTCCCGTGAATTTCCCGATAGTTACTGGGAATAATCCCCTGGATAAATAATAATAAGTTAGGTAGTAATAAGAATAGTGGAGTTCCGTAAGCTTATTACCAAGAAACTCTGTTTCGCATACGTGTTTTGGACGGGTTTTTGTGAAACCTTTTGCATTGCATTATCAAAAGATCCAATAATAAACACTGTAGCTATTTTGCCAATCTCATTTTTTTATAGAAAACATACATATAAGTTTTTATTGTATAACTGTATACATACAAAAGTGGTAATTTTAAAAATAAAAAGTATCATCAGTTGCCTGCTAGGGCGTACAATTAAGGTAGGCAACCTACCTATCTTAAAACTAAGCTTATATCGTTATTTGTACATAGGTATCTGTTAACTTGCATAAATGCATTGGCATCATAAAATACTTTATCTATTATATTCTTCAGCCTCCGTTTTAACATAATTCCGTCTAGCTAAATATATAGCTATAACTAAAGTGCTCTTTTTGTACATAGAGTTGTTAACCCTTGGAAGGTCAAGATCATATTTCTACTGGTGTCGTATATTGCTTTTGAATGATGACTTATTTACAACTTAACTTTGACTTTTTGTGAATAAACATAGCTCTAGGATGTTCAATGTTACACGACGTTTTTCTCTAAAAACTATACGAAGCGATCCCTCAGTACGCATACGATATACACTTTTAAACATTTTTTTTTTTGTAATTTAAATGTTTTTGTACATAGACAGAATTACCCCACTATATAACTCCATATGTAGTGGATACACACTTGCGTAATAAACATTTATTACTACAGTTTCGGAACAAGTTTGTAAAAGTATTAAAAAGGCATGACAACTATTTGAAATCTTGCTATTTATATTTTAAGAAAATATTCCTTGTTCTGGGAAAATTCCCACGGCACATCACTACTCGTAAGCAAGGTGGAAGCGTTCCGTAGGCGTACCTAACTAACGTATTTCTACGCTTAAGTAATTTCACTTACTGTAATTCTTTATTACGGTGCCGTACTCGGCATGATGAAAGCAGAATAGACATCGTGGAATGTGACTTTCGTGGGGATTCCATATGGGAACAAGGCCAGAGTCTAGTTACGTTTTCCTGTAATTACAAGCTTAGTCGTGAACTTTATTGCGTTACTAACAATGTAATAGGTGTTGTTGCTACGAATATTTGTGTTTTTTTATCCAAATAAAATATCGAATGTTAATTAACGTAACTTCGAAAAATAACTAAAATATAGTTAACATACAATTACAGAAAATTAAAGATGACTGACATAATCAAATTTAAATATGGAGAAAATTAAGACCTATATCTAAATCCCTTTTATATACATAAAGCCTACATATTATACAAATCGATAACATTGATATACTGCGAAATAAATCTTGGCTGGTGTCTCTGAAGCCACGTTCTACCAATATTTGAGTATGCTCATGTTCGTAAAGGTTCGTAAAGCTATTTGTTTATGACAACCGCTATATCCAGCCCGACTCGAATTTCATATTAAACTTACGTCTATTCTATTATGACTACGATGTTTTATGTTCTGTTTGCTCGCCTGTGTTGGTTTTAGCTGCTTTATTATTAGTTTGCGTTAAATGTGAATAATAATTACTCTGGGTTATATATAATTAGTTTAGCTAACATATTTGTACTTGATTACTTTGGTTTTTTAGAATTCTGTAGTCATTGTTTGGCCTTATAGTTTCACCATAGCCGTTTAGTGTCTTTTTTATTTATCTGTACACCTGGCACCTTCTCTGTATACCTCCTCAAAATAAACGGCATATTTTAGTAAAGATTGTGCTACTTTTACACTTAAATCGATAACTTTGTACAGCCGACAATTATATGTTTATTTTAGAAAGAACCACAAATACGGTAACAAAAGTCTAAATTGACGTCTAAAGTAGATACCTAACGGTCTACTTAAACGATCGTAATTTGTTTCATACTTTAAAGGCAAAAGAGCGTTATTTATTAACTTTGCAAACTTCAGGTCGATAGCATACCTACTAAGTATTCTATTTAGATATTAATAATAATAAATAATAAATTCTTTATTTGGCAGGAAAGAAACCCAAAAAAAATAATAATTACAATGCACATAATAAAAGGTGTAAAAGAAAACATAAAATACAGTAAAGAATAAAAAAATAAATAATAATGCTTATAACCTAAAACAATGAAATAAAACATTTACAAAACTTATGCACTAAAAAAGGCCGTTCTCGGACCGGTGCAGTTTTCGCCAGTGTTTGTTAAATTCGTCACTGTAGTCTTTAGCTACCAGTGACAGAATTTCATTGTTGGAGGCTAGCAATCTCGCTCGGAAGGCAGCCTACCTGGCTCTCAGGATGGCGAAGAAGTCAGGGACCCTCGCGTCCGCGAACATGCCCTTCGCACTGCAGAAACGGGGTAATTTCAACAAAATACGAAAGGCGTTATTGTACTGTACCCTTAACGCGTTGAAGGAGTGCCTGGTGTACCTGTTCCAAAGCTGACAAGTATAAAAACATTGGCAAAAGGCTTTGAACAGGGTCACCTTTACCTCACTCGAACAACGCGCAAAAGCGTCGAGCCAACATGTT